>NC_133620.1:478445937-478635937 GCF_048593235.1 Sminthopsis crassicaudata | reverse complement strand
CACTTATTTGCAGATAGGTACACTTATATGCAAAGAAGGACACTTATTTGCACAGAGGCACACTTATTTGCAACAAGGAACACTTTTTAGCAGAGGGATCGTTATTTCCATGCAGGTAAAAATTATCTGAACAGAGGTAATTATTTGCACAGATGTACACTTATTTCCACAGGGGTATACTTACTTGCACAGAGGCAGTTATTTCATAGAGGTATAGTTATTTGCACAGAAGTACACTTATTTGCACAAACCTAGTTATTTTCATACAATAACAATTATTTGCACACAGGTAGTTATTTGCACAGAGCTATAATTATTGACACAGAGGCACATTAATTTGTAAAGTGGTACTAATATTTACACAGAGGGACAACTATTTATCCATAGGTACATTTATTTGTAAAGAGGTAAACTGATCTGTACAGAGGTCCGGTTATTTGCTGAGAGGTAGAGTTACTTGTCCTGAGGTAAATATATTTGCACAGAGGTAGTTATTTCCATAGAGGCATAGTTACTTTCACAGAGGAACACGTTTTTTCCGCAGAGGTACACTTATTTGTACAGAACTATATTTATGTCCACAGCGGTAGTTCTTTACATACATATGCAATTGTTTGCAGAGTGGGAATTTGTACAAGTGTACATTTATTTCAACAGAGGTAACCTTATTTGCACAGATGTAGTTTTTTTTTTTGTTTTTTTTTTTTTTGCACAGAAGTACACTTATTTACCTAGAGATAAACTTATTTGCACAGAGGTATACTTTTTGCATAGAGACCTTATTTCCATTCAGGTATAATTATCTGCACAGAGATAGCTATTTGTAAAGAGGAACACATCTTTACACAGAAATAGTTATATCCATTCAGGTATAATTATTTGCACAGAGGTATGCTTATTTACACAGATGTGCAAGTATTTGCACAGAGGTACTATTATTTACACAGAGGTTCAGTTATTACAGAGAGGTATATGTATTTTAACAGATACACTTATTTGTTCAGAGCTATACTTTTTTCCACAGGTGTTACAAAGTGGAAGTAATTTGAACAGAGGTACCCTTTTTGAACAGAGGTATCCTTATTTGCAGGGAGGTGCCCTTATTTGCAGGGAGGTGCCCTTATTTGCACGGAGGTACACTTATATGCACAGAGGTACACTTATATGCACAGAGGTACACTTATTTGCAAAGAAGAACACTTATTTGCAAAGAAGAACACTTTTTTGCAGAGGGATCATTATTTCCATGCAGGTATAATTATCTACACAGAGGTAATTATTTGCACAGATGTACACTTATTTCCACAGGAGTATACTTACTTGCACAGAGGCAGTTATTTCCATAGAGGTATAGTTATTTGCACAGAGGTACACTTTGTTACACAGAGATACACTTATTTGCACAAAAGTAGTTATTTTCATACAGTAACAATTATTTGAGCACAGATAGTTATTTGCACAGAGGTATAATTATTGACAGAGGCACATTTATTTGCAAAGTGATTCTACTATTTATACAGTGGACACTTATTTACACAGAGGTACATTTATTTGCAAAGAGTTAAACTGATCTGTACAGAGGTATGGTTATTTGCAGAGAGGTAGAGTTATTTGTCCTGAGGTAAAAATATTTGCACAGATGTAGTTATTTCCATAGAGGCATAGTTACTTTCACAAAGGTACAAGTTTTTCTGCAGAAGTACACTTATTTGTACAGAGCTATACTTATGTCCACAAAGGCAGTTATTAATATACATATAAAATTGTTTGCACATTGGTAATTTGTACAAGTGTATATTTATTTCAACAGAGGTAACCTTATTTGCACAGGTGTAGTTATTTCCACAGAGGTACACTTATTTGCAGAGAGATACATTTATTTCCACTGAAGGACACTTATTTGTACCAAGCTATGTTTCCACAGATGTTGTTATTTACATACATATATAATTATTCACACAGTGGTAGTTATTTGTACAGGGGTACATTTCTATGAACACACATACCCTTATTTGCACAGATGTAATTATGGGCACTGAGATACACTAATGAAAGGCAGGCAACACCATCCCCTGACTTGCAGCAAATGTTCCCCCAAACAATTTAAAAAACAATTTTAAAAATTCTCAAAATGAATTGAAGAGTGAAAAAGCAAATAAAAGAGAAGAGTGAAACATTGCAGCCCAAGACAATTTAGAAAGCCCTCAGGTACAAACTTCTTCATTGCAATGAGGGACCAGAACAATCCAGACTCCTATACTGCTGCTGTAGAAGAGTTCTCCAGGGTTGCCTGTCACAGCACTGCTGCTAATTACCTGTGAGACCTCAGGCAAAAAATTCACCTTTCTTTGCATTTATGGCTTCACTGAAATGAAGGGCTCACTCTAGGCTATTGGTAAAGACACTTCTGGTTTAAGCACTTGTGCTTCTGGGATTTTAATGGTTCATTAAACAAACCCAGAGTCTGAGGGGAAAATGGCAGGGCTGGGGGGGGGGGGAAGAGGGGGAGGAGGGGAAGCAAGGTGACACCCTCCAAAGACCTCCAGCATGAATTGGAGTGGGGAAACCCAATAAATGTAAAGAGTGAAAAAAAATTGACCCCACAATAATTTAGAAAATCCTCAGATAAAGTCTACTTCACTGGAAGGAGAGACCAGAAGAATCCTAAACAATCCAGGTGCCTGCAACAGAAATCCTGCCCTCCCTAACCAAGGCAGCCAATAGGTGGCCACATCCAGCACAAACCTGAAGCGGTCCTTTGGGTAACAGAAGCAGGAAGAAGGGGGCTTCAGGATCTCTCACCCTTCCCTTGATGGGACTGTCCAAAAACCAGATAGATTTTTTTAAAAAGAAAGAAAAAGACCTTTATATACAACAATAGTTGTAGCAACTCATTTTGTGGTGTCAAAGAGATGCCATCTGAGGAAATCGCATCCATTGGGCTAGGTGTGATTAAGTTGTGGAATAGGAATATAATGAAATAGCATTGGGCCTGAACAAATAATGAACAGGTTAATTTTTTAAAATTTAGAAAATTACAGGAACTCATGCTGAGTGACGAGCAGAACCAAGGGAATATATACGGCTACACCAAAATCAGTGGAAGAGTAAATATCAATGGCTAAGTTCTTTGGACTTACAGGAAATTTCAATTAACTGTGTAGGTCTACTGAAGGAAAATGATAACTAGCAGCAGAGAAAAAAACTGATATATGGAAGTATATATTGTATGGATTCACATATATTTAACAAATGTTGACATTTTCTACTATGGGGTTGGGAGAGACAGGGGCAGACAACTGGGAACTGAAAATGCAAGGACAGAATTAATATTCTTTAACGTTGTAACTTACATGTTCTACTGGAAATGGAACTGGGGACTGGAATGTGAAGTGAGAGATTTTTCCTTCAAAGTCAAGTCACACCACTAACCCCATGTAAGCCCTTTGGAAAACCACCCAAATTCTCAAGATCACAACTTCCATCTATCAAAATAGAATGGTAGATGAAATCAAAGCTTCTCGAACTTTTCCCTCTCATAGCCCTTCTTGCTAAGGAATTTTTCCATGACCCAAGGTATAAAGGAATTTAAAATTGATATGCAAGTCAAGTATTTGTTGACAGTAAATCATAAAATAATGTGTTTAAAAACATATTTATATGTTTTATCACATATATATCGTATAAATATACATATCTACTTATACATCATATAAACATGTATATATATTTGCTATATTTATAATTCTATCATTTATGGAAAACAAAATGTTCGTACATGGGAGATGGATTTATTTTTACTTACACAATTAAATACTGGTGGAATATTAATTTTCCTAAACCCTATATTCATGACCCCATGAGGGGTTACAAGCCACAGTTTAAGATGCTTTGGACTAGATGATACCCAGGGTCCCTTTCTGCTAAGGGGTTTCAGTGAATAACAAACTCAATATAGCTCTGCACAGAACAAACCAAGTTGTTACATATAACATTAAGAATTACTAGGAGAGTTTTGGAAGTTGGGTTCAGACATTATAAAGTTGCAATATTTGGTCTACTGGGGATAAAAGACCCCCTTTTTAGCAAATTCTTTACTGCTGCTGTAGAAGAGTTCTCCAGGGTTGCCTGCCACAGCACTGCTGCTAATTAGCTGTGAGAATTCAGGAAACAAATTCATTTTCCTTGCATTCATGTCCTCACTGAAATGAAGGGTTCACTCTAGGATATTGGTAAAGACTCTTCTGGTTTTAGCATTCGTGCTTCTGGGATTTTAATGGTTCATTAAAGAAACCCAGAGTTTGAGGGGAATATGGCAGGGGAAAAAGGCAAGTGACATCCTCCTTAGACCTGCAGCAAAATGCCCTCCAAGCAATTTTAAAATTCTCTCCCAAAATGAATTGGGGAGGGGAAACCCAATAAAAGTAAAGCATGAAAAAACATTGACCCCCAAAATAATTTAGAAAATCCTCAGGTAAAGTCTGCCTCATTGGAATATAGGACCAGAAGAACCCTGAACAATCCAGGCTCCTGCAAAGGAAATCCCAACCTCCCTAAACAAGGCAGACAATAGGTGACCACATACAGCACAAACCTGCAGCAGTCCTTTGGGTAACAGAAGCAGGAGAACAGGGGCTTCAGGATCTCTCAGCCTTCCCTTGATGGGAATGTCCAAACACTAGGTAGATCTTTTTTTAAAGAAAGAAAAAAGATCTATATATGCAGCAATAGTTACAGCAACTCATTTTATGGTGGCAAAGAACTGCCACCTGGGAGGATGTGATTAAGTTGTGGAATATGAATGTAATGAAATATCACTGTATCTAAACAAATAATGAACAAGTTATTTTTTTTTCAAATATGGTAAACTTACAGGAACTCATGCTGACTGAAGAGCAGAACCAAGGGAATATATACAGCTACACCAAAATTAGTGAAAGAGTAAATATGAATGGCTAAGTTCCTTGGACTCACAGGAAATTTTAATTAAGAGTGAAGGTCTTCTGAAGGAAAATGCTATCTACCTGCAGAGAAAAACATTGATATATGGAAGTATATATTGTATGGTTTCACATATATTTAAACCTTAAACATTTTCTAATGTGGGGTTGAAAGAGACAAGGTGAGACAACTGGGAAGTGAAAATGCAAGGAAATAATCAATATCCTTTAACATTGTAACTTCCACCTTATACTGGAAATGGAATCGGAGACTGGAATGTGAAATGAAAGATTTTTCCTTCAAAGGCCAGTCATACCACTAACACCATGTAAGCCCTCGGGAAGACCACCCAATTTCTCAAGGTCACTACTTCCATCTATAAAATAGAATGGTAGACTAAATCAAAGGTTCTTAAACTTTTCCCTCTCACAGCCCTTCTTGCTGAGGAATTTTTCCATGACCTAAGGTACAAAAAGGATCTAAAATAGATATCCAAATCAAGTATTGGATGATTGAAAATCTTAAAATAAAGTATTTAAAAACAAATTTATATTTTGTTGATCACATATATGTCCTATATTTATAATTTTACCATTCTTGAAAAAGAAAATGTTCATACAGATGAGATGAATTTCTTTTTATCTACACAATTAATTACAGGCAGAATATTAATTTTACTGACCCCTATGTTCAGTTACCTGACCCCATGAGGGGTTACAACCTGCAATTTAAGAAGCTTTGTACTAGATGACTTCCAGGGTCCCTTTCTGCTAAGTGCTGTCAGTGAACTGCAAACTCAATGTAATGCTGCACAGAAGAAATCAAGTTGTTACATCCAACATTAAGAATTCCTACAAGGAGAGGGTTGGAATCTGGGTTCAGTCATCTCTACCACATGGCGGTTGATTTTACAAAGCTGCAATATGTGGTCTACTGAGGATAAAAGACTTACCCACTTTTCAGCAAATTCTTTACTGCTGCTGTAGAAAAGTTCTCCAGGCTTGCCTGCCCCAAAAGTGCTGTTAAATAGGTGTAAGATCTCAGGCAAAAAATTCACATTTCTTTGCATTAATGTCCTCAGTGAAATAAAGAGCTCATTCCAGGCTATGGGGAGAGATATCTTTGGTGTTAGCATTCCAGCTTCTGGGATTTTAATGCTTCATTAAACAAACCCAGAATCTGAGGGAGAAATGGAAGGATAAAGGGGAAGGAAGGTGACACCCTCCCAAGACCTACAGCAAAATTCCCTCCAAGCAATGAAAAAAATTCTCTCCCAAAATGAATTGGAGAGGAGAAACCTAATAAAAGTAAAGAATGAAAAAACATTGACCCCCAAATTAATTTAGAAAATCCTCATGTAAAGTCTGCTTCACTGGAATGAGGGACCAGAACAATCCTGAGCAATCCTGATTCCCACAACTGAAATCCTGCCCTCCTTAACCAAGGCAGCCAATACATGAACACATCCAGCACAAAACTGCAGCAGTCCTATTGGTAACAGAAGCAGGAGGAAGGGGGGCTTCAGGATCTCTCAGCCTTCCCTTGATGAAAGTGTCCAAACACCAGAGAGATTTTTTATTTAAAAGAAAGAAAAAGAACTATATATACAACATTTGCATTAATTCATTTTGGGTGTTTAGGGTTGGGGTTTAGGGTTAATATTGTGTTTGGACCCCTTTGTGCAGATACATGTGCCTGTGTTTAAATCCGTATACCTCTGTGCAAATACTTGCACATCTGTTCAAATAAGTGTACATCTGGGCAAATATCTACCTTTGAGAAATAAGTGTGCCTCTGTGTAAATAAGTGTATCTCTGTGCAAATAATTATACCAGTATGGAAATAACTACCTCTGTGTAAAGATATGTACCTCTTTACAAATAACTACCTCTGTGCAGATAATTTTACCTGCATGGACATAAAGATCTCCATGCAAATAAGTGTACCTCCGTGCAAATAAGTGTACCTCTGTGCAATAACTACACCTGTGCAAATAAGGGTACCTTAACAACTAACCCTAAACCACCCATTTTCTCAAGATTACAACTTCCATCTATAAAATAGAATGGTAGACTAAATCAAAGCTTCTTAAACTTTTCCCTCTCACAGCCCTTTTTGCTGAGGAATTTTTCCATGAACCAAGCTATAAAATTGTCTAAAATAGATATCTAAATCAAGTATTTACTGATAGTGAATCATAAAATAATGTATTTAAAACATATTTATATATTTATATCACATATATATCCTATAAACTAATTTATATATATATATATATATATAAAATCATCTGTATTTATATTTATAGATCATATAAGTATACATTATTTCCACAGTGCTACAATTAATTGCACACAGATAGATCCATAAAGTTAAAATTATTTGCAAAGAGGTACAACTATTTACACAGAGGTACACTTATTTGCACAAATGTAGTTAGTTCCATAGAAGTATAGTTATTTGCCCAGAGTTACACTTTTTTACACAGATGTACACTTATTTGCACAAAAGTAGTTATTTTCATACAGTAACAATTATTTGCACAGAGGTAGTTATATGAACAGAAGTATAATTATTGACACAGAGGCACATTTATTTGCAAAGAGGTCCAACTCTTTACACAGAGGTAAACTGATCTGTACAGAGGTATGGTTATTTGCAGGGAGGTAGAGTTATTTGTAATGAGGTACAATTATTTTCTCAAAGGTAGTTATTTCCATAGAGGTATAGTTACTTTCACAGAGGTACACATTTCCCCACAGAGGTACACTTATTTGTACAGAGCTATATTTATGTCCACAGAGGTAGTTATTTACATACATGTCTAATTGTTTGCATAGTGGTAATTTGTACAAGTGTACATTTCAAAAAAGGTACCCTTATTTGCATAGGTGTAGATATTTGCACAGAGGTACACTTATTTGCAGAGATTGTGTAGATAATTATACCTCCATGGAAATAACAGAGGTAGTTATTTGTAAAGAGGTACACATCTTTACACAGAGGTAGATATTTCCATAGAGGTATAATTATATGGACAGAGGTAGCCTTATTTGCCAGAGGTAGTTATTTGCACAGAGCCAAACTTATTTGAACAGAGGTACACTTATTTACACTGATGTGCAAGTATTTGCATAGAGGTGAACTTATTTATTCACAAGTACACCTATTTGCACAGAATTAGTTATTTCCATAAAAGTATAATTATTTGCATTGAGGTAGTTATTTGCACAGAGATACTGTTATTTACTTTGAGGTACATGTATCATATAGAAGTACAATTATTACACAGAGGTACACTTATTACACAGAGGTACGTTATTTGCAGGGAGATAGTTATTTTCACTGAGGTAGAATCATTTACACAGAATGACACCTTTTTCTAAATAGGTACATGTATTTTAGCACAGATACATTTATTTTTAAAAAGCTATATTTCCACAGATGTTATTTACATTCATGTATAATTATTTACACAGTGTTAGTTATATGTACAGCGGTACATCTATTTGGACAGAGTTACCATGATTTGCAGAGGTAGTTATTTGCACACAGGTACACTTATTTGCAGAGAGATACACTTATTTGCAGAGATATACACTTTTTTGCACAGGGATCGTTATTTCGATACAGATATAATTATCTGCACAGAAGTGGTTATTTGCACAGAGGTACACTTATTTGTACAACAGTACATTTACTTGCACAGAGGCAGTTATTTCCATAGAGGTATAGTTACTTTCACAGAGGCACAAACACACAACCGGCCTGAGGGTAAAGAAATGCAGGAGGAGGAGGGCTTCAGGAACTTTCAGCCTACCCTGGATGGGAGTGTCCAAACACCAGAGAGATTTTTTTAAGAGAAAGAAAAAGACCTATATATCATAAATATATGTGTGTGTGTGAGTGTGTGTGTGTGTGTATTAAATTATGTCATTTGTGAAAAAGGAAATGTTCATAAACATGAGACGGATTTTTTATTTTTTACCTACAGAATTAAATACTGGTGGAATATTAATTTTTCATGAACCCTATATCCAGTTACCTGACCCCATTAAATGCTACAAACTGCAGTTTAAGAAGCTTTGGATTAGATAACACTGGGGATCCCTTTCTGCTAAGGGGTTTCAGTGAACTACAAGCTCAATGTAATGCTGCACAGAACAAACCAAGTTATTACATGTAACATTAATAATTTCTAGAAAGAGAGGGTTGGAACTTGGGTTCAGACATTAGAAAGTTACAATATGTGGTCTACTGAGGATAAATGACCCACTTTTCAGCCAATTCTTTACTGCTGCTGTAGAAGAGTTCTCCAGGGTTGCCTGGCACAGCACTGCTGCTAATTACCTGTGAGACCTCAGGCAAAAAATTCACCTTTCTTTGCATTTATGGCTTCACTGAATTAAAGGGCTCACTCTAGGCTATTGGCAAAGACACTTCTGGTTTTAGCAGTTGTGTTTCTGGGATTTTAATTGTTCATTAAAGAAATCCAGAGTCTCAGGGGAAAATGGCAGGGGGGAAAAGCAGGTGACACCCTTCCAAAACCTGGAATAAAATTCCCTCCAAGCAATTTAAAAATTCTGTCCCAAAATGAATTGGGGAGGGGAAACCCAATAAAAGTAAAGCATGAAAAAACATTGACCCCCAAAATAATTTAGAGAATCCTCAGGTAAAGTCTGCTTCATTGGAATGAGGGACCAGAAGAATTCTAAACAATCCAGTCTCCTGCAACAGAAATCCCGCCCTCCCTAACCAAGGCAGCCAATAGGTGACCACATCCAGCACAAACCTGCAACAGTTCTTTGGGTAACAGAAGTAGGAAGACTGGGGCTTCAGGATCTCTCACCCTTCCCTTGATGGGACTGTCCAAACACTAGATAGATTTTTTTTTAAAGAAAGAAAAAGACCTATATATACAACAATAGTTGCAGCAACTCATTTTGTGCTGCCAAACAGCTGCCGCCTGAGGGGATCCCATCCATTGGGCTAGGTGTGATTAAGTTGTGGAATAGGAATATAATGGAATAGCATTGGGCCTGAACAAATAATGAACAGGTTAATTTTTTAAAATATGGAAAATTACAGGAACTCATCTTGACTGACAAGCAGAACCAAGGGAATATATAAGGCTACACCGAAATCAGTGGAAGAGTAAAAATGAATGACTAAGTTCTTTGGAATTACAGGAAATTTCAATTAACTGTGAAGGTCTTCTGAAGGAAAATGCTATCTAGCTGCAGAGAAAATAATTGATATATGGAAGTTTATATTGTATGGTTTCACATATATTTAACCAATGTTGACATTTTCTACTGTGGGGTTGGGAGAGACAGGGGAAGAAAACTGGGAAGTGAAAATGAAAGGAAATAATGAATATTCTTTAAAGTTGTAACTTCCACATTCTACTACAAATGGAACTGGAGACTGGAATGTGAAGTGAAAGATTTTTCCTCCCAAGGCAAGTCCACTAACCACCATGTCAGCCCTTTGGAAAAACAGCCAATTTCTCAAGGTCATAACTTCCATCTATAAAATAGAATGGTAGACTAAATCAAAGCTTCTTGATCTTATCCCTCTCACAACCCTTTTTGCTAAGGAATTTTTCCATGACCCAAGGTATAAAAGAATCTAAAATTGATATCCAAGGCAAGTATTTGTTGATAGTAAATCATAAAATAATATCTTTAACAATATATTTATATGTTTTATCACATATATATCCTATAAATAAATATACATATATATTTATACATCATATAAACATGTATATATATATATATATATATATATATATATATATATATATATATTTGCTATATTTATAATTCTATCATTTATGGAACGGAAAATGTTCATACACGGGAAAAGTATTTATTTTTACTTACAGAATTAAATACTGGTGGAATATTAATTTTCCTAAACCATATATATTCAGTTACCTAACACCATGAGGAGTTAAAAGCCACAGTTTAAGACTAGGTGATTCCCAGGGTCCCTTTCTGCTGAGGGGTTTCAGTGAATACTGAACACTGCACAGAACAAACCAAGTTGTTACATCTAACATTAAGAATTACTAGAAGGAGAGTTTTGGAAGTTGGGTTCAGACATTATAATGTTGCAATATGTGGTCTACTGGGGATAAAAGACTTACCCACTTTTCAGCAAATTCTTTACTGCTGATGTAGAAGAGTTCTCCAGGGTTGCCTGCCACAGCACTGCTGATAATTAGATGTGAGAATTCAGGAAACAAATTCACATTTCTTTGCATTCATGTCCTCACTGAAATGAAGAGCTCACTCTAGGATATTGGTAAAGACACTTCTGGTTTTAGCATTTGGGCTTCTGGGATTTTAGTGGTTCATTAAAGAAACCCAGAGTCTGAGGAGAAAATGGCAGGGGAAAAAGGCAAGTGACATCCTCCATAGATCTGCAGCAAAATGCCCTCCAAGCAATTTAAAAATTCTCTCCCAAAATGAATTGGGGAGGGGAAATCCAAAAAAAAGTAAAGCATGCAACAACATTGAGCCCCAAGATAATTTAGGAAATCCTCAGGTAAAGTCTGCTTCATTGGAATATAGGACCAGAAGAACCCTGAAGAATCCAGGCTCCTGCAAAGGAAATTCCGCCCTCCCTAACCAAGGCAGCCAATAGGTGACCACATACAGCACAAACCTGCAGCAGTCCTTTGGGTAACAGAAGCAGGAGGACAGGGGCTTCAGGATCTCTCAGCCTTCCCTTGGTGGGATTGTCCAAACACCAGATAGATTTTTTTTAAAGAAAGAAAAAGACCTTTATATACAACAATAGTTGCAGCAACTCATTGTGTGGTGGCAAAGAGCTGCCACCTGAGGGGATCTCATCCATTGGGCCAGGGGTGATTAAGTTGTGGAATAGGAAGGTAATGGAATATCTTTGTGCCTGAACATATAATGAACAGGTCAATTTTTTAAAATGTGGAAAATTAAAGGAACTCCTGCTGAATGAAGAGCAGAACCAAGGGAATATATAAGGCTACACCAAAATTAGTGGAAGAGTAAATACAAATGACTAAGTTCTTTGGACTTACAGGAAATTTCAATTAACTGTGAAAGTCTTCTGAAGGAAAATGCTATCTACCTGCAGAGAAAAAAAATTGATTTATGGAAGTATATATTGTATGGTTTCACGTGTATTTAACAAATGTTGACATTTTCTAATGTGGGGTTGGGAGAGACAAGGGCATACAAGTGGGTAGTGAAAATGAAAGGAAATAATCAATATTCTTTACAGTTGTAACTTCCACATTCTACTAGAAATAGAACTGCAGACTGGAATGTGAAATGAAAGATTTTTCCTCCAAAGGCAAGTCCACTAACCCCATGTAAGAGCTTTGGAAAACCACCCAATTTCTCAAGATTGCAACTTCCATCTATAAAATAGAATGGTAGACTAAATCAAAGCTGCTTGAACTTTTCCCTCTCACAGTCCTTTTTCCTAAGGAATTTTTCCATGACCCAAGGTATAAAAGAATCTAAAATTGATATCCAAGTCAAGTATTTGTTGATACAAAATCATAAAATAATGTGTTGAAAAACATATTTATATCTTTTATCACATATATAGCCTATAAATATACATATATATTTATACATCATATAAACATGTATATATATATAGATATATATGCTATATTTATAATTTTATGATTTATGGAACAGAAAATGTTAATACACGGGAGAGGGATTTATTTTTACTTACAAAATTAAATACTGGTGGAATATTAATTTTCCTAAACCATATATTCAGTTACCTGATGCATTCAGTTACCTGACACCATGAGGAGTTACAAGCCACAGTTTAAGATGCTTTGGACTAGACGATACCCAGGGTCCCTTTCTGCTAAGGAGTTTCAGTGAATAACAAACTCAACATAGCACTGCACAGAACAAACCAAGTTGTTACATCTAACATTAAGAATTACTAGAAGGAGAGTTTTGGAAGTTGGGTTCAGACATTATAAAGTTGCAATATTTGGTCTACTGAGGATAAAAGACCGCCTTTTCAGCAAATTCTTTACTGCTGCTGTAGAAGAGTTCTCCAGGGTTTCCTGCCACAGCACTGCTCCTAATTAGCTGTGAGAATTCAGGAAACAAACTCACATTTCTTTGCATTCATGTCCTCACTGAAATGAAGGGTTCACTCTAGGATATTGGTAAAGACACTTCTGGTTTTAGCATTCGTGCTTCAGGGATTTTAGTGGTTCATTAAAGAGTCTGAGGGGAAAATGGCAGGGAAAAAAGCCAAGTGACATCCTCCCTAGACCTGAAACAAAATGCCCTCCAAGCAATTTAAAAATTCTCTCCCAAAATGAATTGGGGAGGGGAAACCCAATAAAAGGAAAGCATGCAATATTGAACCCCAAGATAATTTAGAAAATCCTCAGGTAAAGTCTGCTTCATTGGAATATAGGACCAGAAGAACCCTGAAGAATCCAGGCTCCTGAAATAGAAATCCAGCCCTCCCTAACCAAGGAAGCCAATAGGTGACCACATCCAGCACAAACCTGCAGCAGTCCTTTGGGTTACAGAAGCAGGAGGACAGGGGCCACAGGATCTCTCAGCCTTCCCTTGATGGGAGTGTCCAAACAACAGGGAGATTTTTTTTTTTAAAGAAAGAAAAAGATCTATATATACAACAATAGTTGCAGCAACTCATTTTGTGGTGGCAAAGGTGCCACCTGGGAAGAGCCCCATCCATTGGGCTAGGGGTGATTAAGTTGTACAATAGGAATGTAATGGAATATCATTGTGCCTGAACAAATAATGAACAGGTTAATTTTTTTTAAAATGTGGAAAATTACAACAACTCATGCTGAGTGAAGAGCAGAACCAAGGAAATATATACCACTGCACCAAAATTAGTGGAAGGGTAAATATTAATGGCTAAGTTCTTTGGACTTACAGGAAATTTTAATTAAGAGTGAAGGTCTTCTGAAGAAAAATGCTATCTACCTGCAGAGAAAAAATTGATATATGGAAATATATATTGTATAGTTTCACACAAATGTTGACATTTTCTAATGTGGATTTGAGAAGGACAGGGGGAGACAACTGGGAACTGAAAATGCAAGGAAATAATTAATATCCTTTAACGCTGTAACTTTCACATTATACTACAAATGGAACTGGAGACTGGAATGTCAAGTGAAAGATTTTTCCTTCAAAAGCCAGTCATACCACTAACACCATGTAAGGCCTCTGGAAAACCACCCAATTTCTCAAGGTCACTACTTCCATCTATAAAATAGAATGGTAGACTAAATCAAAGGTTCTTAAACTTTTCCCTCTCACAGCCCTTCTTGCTGAGGAATTTTTCCATGACCCAAGGTATAAAAGGATCTAAAATATATACCCAAATCAAGTATTGGATGATTGAAAATCTTAAAATAAAGTATTTAAAAACAAATTTATATATTTTTGATTACATATATATCCTGTATTTATAATTTTACCATTATTGAAAAAGAAAATGTTCATACAAATAAGATGAATTTCTTTTTATCTACAAAATTAATTACAGGAAGAATATTAATTTTACTGACTCCTATGTTCAGTTACCTGACCCCATGAGGGGTTACAACCTGCAATTTAAGAAGCTTTGTACTAGATGACTCCCAGGGTCCCTTTCTGCTAAGTGCTGTCAGTGAACTGCAAACTCAATGTAATGCTGCACAGAAGAAATCAAGTTGTTACATCCAACATTAAATATTCCTACAAGGAGACGGTTGGAAGCTGGTTTCAGTCTTCTCTACCACATGGGGGTTGATTTTATAAAGCTGCAATATGTGGTCTACTGAGGATAAAAGACTTACCCACTTTTCAGCAAATTCTTTACTGCTGCTGTAGAAAAGTTCTCCAGGCTTGCCTGCCCCAGCACTGCTGTTAAATACCTGTGAGATCTCAGGCAAAAAAAATTCACATTTCTTTGCATTAATGTCCTCACTGAAATAAAGGGCTCATTCCAGGCTATTGGGAAAGATACCTTTGGTTTTAGCATTTTTGCTTCTGGGAATTTAATGGTTCATTAAACAAACACAGACTCTGAGGGAGAAATGGGAGGATAAAGGGGAAGGAAGGTGACACCCTCCTAGGACCTGCAGCAAAATTCCCTCCAAGCAATGAAAAAATTCTCTCCCAAAATAAATTGGAGAGGAGAAACCCAATAAAAGTAAAGAATGAAATAACATTGACACCCAAATTAATTTAATTAATTGCATTCATGTCCTCACTGAAATGAAGGGCTTACTCTAGGATATTGGTCAATACACTTCTGGTTTTAGCATTCATGCTTCTGGGATTTTAATGGTTCATTAAAGAAACCCAGAGTCTGAGGGAAAAATGGCAGGGGAAAAAGGCAAGTGACATCCTCCCTAGACCTGCAGCAAAATGCCCTCCAAGCAATTTAAAAATTCTCTCCCAAAATTAATTGGAGAGTGGAAACCCAATAAAAGTAAAGAGTGAAACAACATTGACCCCCAAGATAATTTAGAAAATCCTCAGGTGAAGTCTGCTTCATTGGCGTGAGAGACCAGTACAATCCAGGGCAATGCAGACTCCTACACCAGAAATTCCCTCCTCCTAGCCAAGGCAACCAATAGTTGACCACATCAAGCACAAGCCAGGAAGCCAGGAGCAGGACAGGGGGCAACAAAAGCAAAGGGAGGTGCTTCAGGAGCTTTCAGCCTACCCTTGAAGGAAGTGTCCAAAACCCAGAGAGATTTTTTTTTTAAAGAAAGAAAAAGACTTTTTATATACACAAAAATAGTTATAAAAGCTCATTTTGTGGTGGCAAAGAGCTACAAACTGAGGAATGCCAATCCGTAGGGCTACAGGTGATTAATTTATAAAATATGAATATAATGGAATATCATTTTGCTTTAAAAAAATAATGAACACATTGATTTTTTAAAATATGGAAAACTTACATGAACTAATGCTGAGGGAAGAGCTGAACCAAGAGAATATTAGGGTACAGCAGAATTAGTGGAAGAGTAAAGATGAATGGCTAAGCTCTTCAGAGTTACCGCAAATTTCAATTAACTGTGAAGGTCTTCTGAAGGAAAATGCTATCTACCTGCAGAGAAAAATATCGATATATTGAAATATCTATTATATAGTTTGATATATACATATATATACACATATATGTATAATATTTATATATATATGTGTGTATATATATACACATATATATATGTATATATATACATATATATACATATATATATACATATATATATATACATATATATATATAAAATGTTGACCTTTTCTAATGTGGGGTTGAGAGGGAGAGGGAAAAAACTGGGAACTGAATATGCAAGCAAAATAATTAATATTTTTTAATGTAACCTTCATATTATACATTGAAATGGAACTGGAGACTAGAATGTCAAATTAAAGATATTTTCTTCAAATGCCAGTCATATCACTAATCAAATGTAAGCCCCTGGGAAAACCACCCAATTTCTCAAGATTGCAACTTCCCATCTATAAAAGAGAATGGGAGACTAAATCAGAACTTCTTAAACTTTCCCCAATCACAGCCCTTTTTCTGAGGAATTTTTACATGGCCCATGGTTTTTAAGTATCTAAAATAGATATCCAAATCAAATAGTTGATAATAGTAAATCATAAAGTAATGTATTAAAAACATTTATATAACTGAGGTATTATGTAAATAACTATATATTTGTATAAAATGTAAATATATATATTTGCTATATTTATAATTTTATCATTTATGGAAAAGAAAATGTGCATACAAAAGGAATGGATTTGTTTTTATCTATAGAATTAAAACCTGGTGGAATATTAATTTTTCATAACCCCCACATTCAGTTATCTGACCCTATTAGGAGTTACAAAACACAATTTAAGAAGTTTTTAACTAGATGATGCCCAGGGTCCCTTTCTGCTGTAAGGTTTCAGTGAACAACAAACTCAATGTAAAGATGCACAGAAGAAACCACATTGTTATAGCCAACATTAGAAATCTCTAATAAGACTGGGTTGGAAGTTGGGTTCAGTCATCTCTACCACGTGTGACTTAATTTTATAAAGGTGGACTGTGAGGTCTGCAGAAGATAAAAGACTTACCCACTTTTCAACAGATTCTCTAGGGATGGTATAGAGAAATTCTCTATGAATTGGAATGAAATGGAAAGGGGAAAGCCTGGAAAAAATAAAAGAGTGAAAATACATTGCCCCCCAAGCCAATTTAGAAATCTTCACCTTTTAATTGTTCATTCAACAAAGACAGAACTTGAGGGGAAAATGGCAGGAAAACAGCAGGAGACACCCTTTCTGGACCTGCAGTTAATTCCCCTCCAAGCAATTTAAAAATTCTCTCTCAATATGAATTGGGGGGGCAGGCAGGGGGAAGAACAAAAAAAAAGTCAAGAGTGAAAAAACATTGCCCCCCTCCCCCCAAGACAATTTAGAAAGTCTGCAGCATTTAATGGTTCATTCCACATAGCCAGCATCTGAGGTTAAAAATGGTGGGGAAACTGCAGGAGACACCCTTCCCAGACAGGCAGCAAAGTTCTCTGCAAGCAATTTAAAAATTCTCTCTCAAAATGAATTGGGAAGGGGAAAACCGAAAAAAAGTAAAGAGTGAAACAACATTAACTCTCCAGTACAATTTAGAAAGCCCTCAGTATTTAACAGTTCATTCCACATAGCCAGCAACTGAGGCAAAAATGACAGGAAAACGGCAGGAGACATCCTCCCTGACTTGCAGCAAATTCCTCTCCAAGCAATTTTAAAATTCCCTCACCAAATGAATTGGGAAGGGGAAAACCCTCAAAAAGTAAAGAGTGAAACAACATTACCTCTCCAGTACAATTTAGAAAGCCTTCAGTACTTCATGGTTCATTCCACATAGCCAGCACCTGAGGTAAAAATGGCGGGAAAAAGGCAGGAGACACCCTTCCCAGACTGGCAGCAAACTTCTCTCCAAGCAATTTAATAATTATCTCTCTAAATGAACTGGAGAGGGGAAAACCCGAAAAAAGTAAAGAGTAAAACAACATTTCCCCCGTCCACCCAAGACAATTTAGAAAGCCCTCTGGTTTTAATGCTTCATTAGACATAGCCAGCACCTGAGGTAAAAATGGCAGGAAAACGGCAGGAGACACCCTTCCCAGACTGGCAGCAAATTCCTCTCCAAGCTATTTAAAAATTCCCTCACCAAATGAGTTGCATAGGGGAAAACCCAAAAATGGTAAAGAGTAAAACAACATCACCCCCACCCCCCAAGACAATTTAGAAAGCCCTCAGCTTTTAATGGTTCATTCTAGATAGCCAGCACCTGAGGTACAAATGGCAGGAAAACGGCAGGAGACACCCTTCTCTGACAGGCAGCAAACTTCTCTCCAAGCAATTAAAAAATTCTCTCTCCAAAAGAATTGGGGAGGGGAAAACCCAAAAAAAGTAAAGAGTGAAACAACATTACCTCTCCAGCACAATTTAGAAAGCCCACAGCTTTTAATGGTTCATTTCACAGAGCCAGCACCTGAGGTAAAAATGGCAGGGAAAACAGCAGGAGACACCCTTCCCAGACTGGCAGCAAACTTCTCTCCAAGCAATTAAAAAATTCTCTCTCCAAAAGAATTGGGGAGGGGAAAACCCAAAAAAAGTAAAGAGTGAAACAACATTACCTGTCCAGTACAATTTAGAAAGCCCTCAGTATTTAAAGGTTCATTCCACATAGCCAGCACCTGAGGTAAACATGACAGGAAAACGGCAGGAGACATCCTCCCTGACTTGCAGCAAATTCCTCTCCAAGCAATTTTAAAATTCCCTCACCAAATGAATTGGGAAGGGGAAAACCCTAAAAAAGTAAAGAGTGAAACAACATTACCTCTCCAGTACAATTTATGGTTAACCCTAACCCTTCATTCGACATAGCCAGCATCTGAGGTAAAAATAGAGGGAAAAGAGCAGGAGACACCCTTCCCAGACCGGCAGCAAAGTTCTCTCCAAGCAATTTAAAAATTCCCTCACCAAATAAATTGGGAAGGGGAAAACTCGAAAAAAAGTAAAGAGTGAAACAACATTACCTCTCCAGTACAATTTAGAAAGCCCCTCAGCATTTAATGGTTCATTCCTCATAGCCAGCACCCGAGGTAAAAATGGCAGGAAAACAGCAGGAGACACCCTTCCCAGACAGGCAGCAAACTTCTCTCCAAGCAATTTAAAAATTATCTCTCTAAATGAATTGGAGAGGGGAAAACCTGAAAAAAGTAAAGAGTAAAACAACATCCCCCCCCCCCCCCAAGACAATTTAGAAAGCCCTCAGCTTTTAATGGTTCATTAGACATAGCCAGCACCTGAGGTAAAAATGGCAGGAAAACGGCAGGAGACACCCTTCTCTGACAGGCAGCAAACTTCTCTCCAAGCAATTAAAAAATTCTCTCTCCAAAAGAATTGGGGAGGGGAAAACCCAAAAAAAGTAAAGAGTGAAACAACATTACCTCTCCAGCACAATTTAGAAAGCCCACAGCTTTTAATGGTTCATTTCACAGAGCCAGCACCTGAGGTAAAAATGGCAGGAAAACAGCAGGAGACACCCTTCCCAGACTGGCAGCAAACTTCTCTCCAAGCAATTTAAAAATTCTCTCTCAAAATGAATTGGGAACGGGAAAACCGGAAAAAGGAAAAAATAAAAGTACATTACCTCCCAGGACAATTTAGACAGCCCTCAGGCAAAGTCTTCTTCAAAGCGGTGAAGGGGCAGAACAATCCAGACTCCTACAACAGAAACCCCGCCTTCCTTGAGGAAGCAGCCAATAGTTGACCAAGTCCCCTACAAGCCTCGAGCAGGCCTTGGCAACAAAAGCAGGGGGAGGGGGACTTCAGGAGATTTTAGGCTACCGTAGATGGGAGTGTCGTGTCCAAACCCTAGAGTGATATATATATATATATATATATATATATATATATATATATATATATATATATTTTTTTTTTTTTTTTTTTTTTTTTTTAAGAAAGAAAAAGTACTACCTACACAAAAATAGTTACAGCAGCTCATTTTGTGGTGGCAAAGAACTGGAAATTGAAGGTATGCCCTTCCACTGGGCTAGGGGTGATTGATTTGTGGAGTATTAATGCAAGGGAATATCATTGTGCTTTAAAAAATAATGAACAAGTTAATTTTTTTTTTAAATATGGAAAGCATACAGGAAATAATGGTGAGGGAAGAGCAGAACCAAAAGAATATTGGGGTACAGCAAAATTAGTGGAAGAGTAAACATGAATGACTAAGCTCTTCTGAGTTACAGGAAATTTCAAATTAACTCTGAAGGACTTCTGAAGGAAAATGCTAACTACCTGCAGAGGGAAAAAATGATATATGGAAGTATCTATTGTTCACATATATATCTATAATAAATGTTGACCTTTTCTAATGTGGGGTTGGGAGAGAGAGGGAAAGACAACTGGCAACTGAATATGCAAACAAAAAATATTAATATTTTTAATGATGTAACTTTCATATTTAATGGAAATGGACCTGGAGACTGGAAAGGGAATTTAAAGATCTTTTGCTCAAATGGCAATCATACCTCTAACCACATGTAAGCCCTTCCCAGTCCGGCAGCAAACTTCTCTGCAATCTCAAGATTGCAACTTCCATATATAAAATAGAATGGTAGACTAAATCAGAGCTTCTTAAAATTTTCCCACTCACAGCCCTTTTTCTGAGGGATTTTTACATGACCCATTGTATATAATCATCTAAAATAGAGATCCAATGAAATATTTGCTGATAGTAAATCATTAATAAAGTATTTTAAAACATATTTATATAGTTATATAACATACATATCATATAAATAAATATCTATTTATAATAATCATATAAATGTATATTTTTCTATATTTATAGTTTATCATTTATGTAAAACTAATTATACATACAAATGAGATGGATTTATTTTTACCTACAGAATTAAATATTAGTGAAATGTTAAATTTTCATGAGTTTATATTTAATTACCTTACCCCATTAGGATTTACAACCCACAGTTTAAGGAGCTTTGCCCTTCAAAGCTCTGATGTGATCATCTGTCATAGAAAAGAGATGCTGGTGGCCCATCATCTCTGAATACATGTTTGAAATATGAAGATGTGAAGTCAACTCAGTATTCATATTGGGGAGAATATTATCATTTCATTGTAACAGCAATGAGCTTTTCCTTCCCAATATGCACATGTCAAATATTTGTATTTCACTGATGCACTGATGCACTGATTGCACAATTTCAAAAGTAATTAAGGCTTCTTAGTTCCTCTTGTTTCTCTAGTATTGTGTTAGTGATCAGACTGGGTGCAGAATTAAAGCTATTAGAAAAAATGTCTTCATCATTAATCCTAAATTACATTCTTAGGGCAAGGTGAGGGGGAAAAAGGAAGCCATGTCAATTTTTCCCAAGATGTTACAATTAATTTGGCATCAAGATTTCAGAATTCCAAGTTCACTCAGAAGCCAAAACTTCTTTTCTTTTCTTTTATGTTGATAATGGATTTCAACAAGATTAACTGAGGAAAAAAAGAGAAATTATACCCTCAAATAGGTAATTTCTCACAGTGAGTGCCTTAGTATTACCTCTATTGGGAGTAACAGAGGACAGATAAGGAAGATAAGGAATATATGGTAGTCAGCTAAGGTCTATAAGGAGATCACAGGCCCTTAGGTTCCCATTTGGGAATTAAATTCATTAATATGGACATTAACATTAATGGACAATGAATGCAGTCATTAATGTCAAGGTTCAGGTGTTTTAAGAGATGCACTTCTGGAACATGTCCTACTATTAAATGAGGGTGGGTTTTGAAGAAGGCCCAAAATGTTAGCCCATGCTTTCTATCAAAATCAATCTGTCAGTGACTAGATATTATTGCTCTATTATGCTTTGAGGAGGAATTTTCATATCCACTTAAGTTGACAAAGGAGATTTGTTTTCAAAGTGTTCTGAACAATTCAAAATCCTAAAGAAGGAAAAATGAGCTAAGCTTTTGTACAAGGGGCTAAAATCCATGGGAGGCTTCCCCTCTAGCATGATCCTGTCAGTTATCATCCTTGGGTATTTTGAGTCTCTGGTGATATTATACCATATGCCTTGGGAATATGTGGCGGTTCCATCTTTCACCTCAAAGGAACTGCCAATTTTTTGCCTTACCATATTGGAGGGCAAGAAAAGAGAAGAATGGTATGATGCCTATTATGTGCCATGTACTGTGCAAAGTGCTTTTTAAAAATTTTATCTCATTTGCTCTTCCCAACAATTTTTTGAAATAGGTAATATTATTTATTCCCATTTTACAGTTGAAAACTGAGGTAAACTGAGGTGGAATGAGTTGTCCAAGATCACATAGCCAGTAATTATTCTGATCTTCACTCTTATTTCCTCCAGGTCACTTCAGTATGCTATCCAGCCACCTCTAGGAAAACAAGAGAGATCAGGAAGGACAACTTCAAGAAGCAGATATTTGTAATGAGCCTTGGAGGAAATCACTGATTCCAAGAAAAGAGGTGAGAATGCAAAGCACTCCTGGGAGAGCAATTAACTTGTGAAGAGGCAGGAGATAGAGTGTAAATGGAACGGTTACAAGAAGTGGAGACAGTGAAACAAGATGAAATCAATATGGAAAAGTAGGTCAGAGATACATTGTGCTAGAGTTCAAATGACACAGCACCCAATTTAGTGTATCCCAGAGGCAAAAGGGAAACACTTGAAGCTTCCTGAGCATGAGGCTGACAATCTAACCTCTTATTCAAGGGTATCACTTTGGGAGCTGTGTGGAAGATAGTTTAGAGTTTGGGACAGAAAGGAGAGAGAGTTGATGATTAGGGGACTCTTACAATAAATAGTAAAATAACTCTTCTTAGCAATATCGAGATCCAAGACAATGATGAAACATGCTGTCCATTCAAAGAAAGAACTGATAGTCTGAATGCAGACTGAAGTATACTATTTTTAAAACTTTCTTCATTTTTCTTGAGCTTTTTCTGGGCAAGGGGAGCTGTGTTTTCTGTTACAACATGACTATTATGGAAATGTTTTACATAATTATATAGGTATACCTTATATTAAAATGCTTCCATTCTCAATTCAGGGGAAGCTTTAGGCAGAGAGAAAGGAGAGAATCCGAAGCTCAGATTAAAAAAAAAATGAATGCTAAAAATGTTTGTATATGTGACAATTGAAAATTTTAATCCTACATTTAAAAAGATATTTAACCATACATAGTATGGCTGAGACTATGTCCCTAGTACCTTAGAAGTTACTAATAATGTTTTCCCAAGTGGGTCTTTGCTTCCCTTAGGAAAGTGTATATGTCCTGGGTCTCTCTGTACCTTGGAAAAGTCCATTACCTAACTCAGCCCCTTTGATCTCTTTTACCACAGTAGGAAATATTCGTCATCCCCCAGCAAAAAAAAAAAAAAAAAAAAAAAAAAAAAAAAAAAAAAGACCTTGTCCCAATTTGTGAATCCATGTGTGAACGCAGACTTTTTTAACATACATGCCAATTTGATTATATTGAACAGACATTTATTTGTTCTGCAGTGTGTGCAACATAGAGGATTAGGTGACTTTGTTACTTTTTACTCCAGGGTTAAGTTTTATCAGCCCAGATTATTACCATATAAGTCTGTCTCCCACTTTAGATTTCCTTCAGATATATCAGTAATCTAAAAAGAAAACCTTCTATTTGCATTCTGCATATTCTCACAAAGTAACTATTAGTTGGAATCTTTTTGAAATAGAAATATATGGACACATTGAGTAGGATGTCTCTTCTACCTATTTAGCTATCGTTTTCTAATTAACATCTGTGCATTTTTTTCCCCCTCACTGGGGTCACCAAAGTTAGAAAACAACAATCCTGTACAGAGTAAAAGGAAAAAAAAAACACACAACTAAACAGAACATGGCACACCAAAATCCTCTCATAACTAGTAGAGGCAAAAGTTCCTTGATAATATGGATAACAGAGAAGAAAAACAAAAAACAAAAAAAAAAAAAAAAAAAAAAACAAAAAAAAAAACATGAGCTGATAGTTTTAGTACTCCCAAAGGAGTTGATACTTTTTTTCTTCACCATGACACCCTGTAATGTGCTGTTGTCTCCAGAAGCTGCCAATCGCCTTCTGGGAGGAGATCTGCTGTGTCAACTCAAATCTCTCGGAGAGATTCTTCTTCCTATAGAAAGCCCTTGTCTCCAGACAGTTGCTGCCAACTCTGGTTCAAAGTAGTGACTTCTTCCTCTGGAGAGCAGCCTCAGGTCTGGCCCAGACAAGACTCTCTCTCCTCCAGAAAGCCACTCCAACTCTGACCTAGAGCAGAGACTCTTTTCTATCTCTCCAGTGCCACCCTCTTTTATCCTCCCAGAGAATGGGAGTGGGATAACACAAGGGCTTCTGGGAAAAATTACTTCAACCAATGAACTTGCTCCTCCTAAACATGTAAGCTCCTCCCCAGGAATTCACAGAAGTAAAACTCCCAGTAAAGGCCTGAACTAGAGAATCATTAAGTACCGACTTAGCACTTAATAACAACTTAATATCTCATTATCTCATTAGCATTTAGTAAGAACTTAACAATACCCAACATATATTACAGTTTGTAGCTTCAGTTTTCATTGATGGGAAATTTGCTGCCAATGTTTAAAGCTAGTTTTTACTGAATTTCATATGAAGACTGTCACTAAATTGCTTAAGGACATGAAGTTTAAGTGATCTAATTTACACATCTCATTCTGACAGAGCTATATATTATCATCCTATCTTTGGGGATTATGCTAGTGATACTTTTCTCACTTGAGTACACAAAATGGTATAATTGCATTTAGCATGTAGGTACGTGTTCCTGTACCACATGGGTGGATGAACACATAGATATGTAGATAAATGCCCATGAGACAAATACTAGCCATTAGCAAGTTCACAAGAACATTAAAATATTTCTATGTCTTTGTTCTCGTGCTCTTTCCCCTCCCCCTTATTGTTAAGAATAATGGAATATAAAAGTAATTCAAGTCATCATTCACCAACTCAGCTCCCAAGGGATCTTTCTAATGCTGTGTGAAGAGACAATTTAATAATCATTACTCTCTGACAAGGAGTGCAGATGAAGAGCTTCATATGAACAGAAAGTGAGCTAGACATCCTTGACCTCTATTGCAAACCTTGTTTGTTCCTATACTCCAGCCTGTATCATCCACTTTTAGTGTATACAGAGCACATGTTTTGATTCTCTGTCATGAAGTTACTTGATTCCCACCACTGAGGATTTTTCCTGAAAACCATCTCTAAGATTTTGTAATATATCTATAAAATTGTTTACCAATCAATCCATGTGTGAACATGGAGTTTTATAATATACATTCCAATTTGATTTTACTGAACAGACGTTTATTTGTTCTCCAGTGTGTGCAAGAGTATTAGGTGCAAATGATTTGAAGTGATACATAGACAAAAAAATAAGAGAGAGAGAGAGAGAATGCCTCATCTTTTTTCTCAGCAGTATTTTATTTTTCCAATTACATGTAAAATAGTTTTCAGCATTCATTTTTATAAGATTATGAGCTCCAAATTTTTTCTCCCTCTCTTCTTCTCCCCTCCTACAAAAATAAGATGCAATATGATATGCTATATATATATGCAATTACTTTAAATATATTTCCATATTAGTCATGATAGGAAAGAAAACTCAGAACAAAAGGGAAAACCCATGAGAAAAAAGCTCATCAAAATGTGAAAATAATATGCTTTGATCCACATTTAGTCTCCATAGTTCTCCCTGGTCTCTTGTAACTGTCATCACTGTTTTGATGAAAAGAGCTAAATCTCTGGTAGTTGATCATCACATGATCTTGCTGCTATTGTAATGTTCTATAGGTTGGGCTTACCTCACTCAATATCAATTCATCTCAGTTTTTCCAGGCTTTTTCTGAAATCAGCCTGCTCTTCATTTGTTATAGAACAAATCATATTGCATTACATTCATATACTGTAATTTAAGGAATCCTTCATCTTAAAAAGCTTAAATTCCATTTGAGGAAGAGCAGGGATGACATATATACAAAAACCTATTAGAAAATATACACAAGGCAATTTAGAAGGGGAGAGATAGAAATTGGTGACCACAATGGTCAGGGCCTGCAGCACTTAATCCCCTTACTTAACTTCTCTTGGAAAGGTCATATTTGAAAGAATGCAGATTTTTAAAGGTAGAACTTTTGCCTTTTGAAGGACTGAATTTCTTCTTTCTATTTACCTCAAAACAGAGCTTTCTGCCTAGTTTTATTAGCCTAAATTATTAACAAGTAGTATTTCAGGGAGAGCACTAGACTAAGTGTCACCAAAGAGCTGAATTCAAATCAGTCTCTGACACTTATCAGCTGTGAGTCTGGGCAGTTCACTCACCTCCCTGAGAGGTGGTCTATTTAAAATAGAGATAATTACACCTTTAGTATTTATCTTTTGGAGTGTTTTTAGGCTAAAGAGAGGCACTATATGGAAAGGTCTTTAAAAACACTGAAGTCAGCACTGTACATTGTATCCCAAAAGTCTTAGTGCAATTTTAATCTTCCATTAAAGCTTAAACCTTTACCAAGACTTTTGGATCACTCTATACAATCGTCTCATTTGGTCATTTCGTTTTTGGTAGATTTTGGAAAGAAACAATTCAGGTCCAGTCACTACCCTGCTATTGTTTATTATACTTAATGTTCTATTGATTACTGTACAGGTAGATGAAATGGATTTAAACTTTTTAAAATAATTTAATGAGCACTGAAATGCTCACTAATGAATGAATAAAAATTGAATTAATGAAATTAATGAAAATTAAAAGCTCATTTTCTGATGCATCTCCAAAGGCATCTTTGGGATAGTTTCAGTTAGAGACAGGCTAGCAGTTATGATATACACTATGACTTCTTCCCAGGCTGTACTTTCTTCTCTTACGTCTCTATATTTGGGTGACATTTTCATTCCACGTTGTTTGGAGATTATAATTATTCAGTAAGGTGACAAATCTTAGATTCTTACTTTTTTTGTTTGTTTGGTTTTTTGTTTGTTTTTTTCTGATTCAGTGTCTAGGCTGTTGTGGATAACATTTTGGTCTGCAGTGGGACAGACCCCAGTTGACTTTGTGAAATCTTAAAGATTTGGGGGATTTGTATTTGCAGTGTACAGCTTTGTTATCTGGGAGATGATAAAGGACAGCAAGTTTCTGCTATAGAATTCTAGTCAGCTGATTCTGTCTTTCTACATACTAGGAAGGTATTATATTTTGCAGCCTGTGGCAATATTGTGCATAGTTCTAACCACTATGATGTAAATATGCATTTATCAATAAGTCTGGGATCCTTAAGGCTAAACTCTCTATAATTACTGGTGAAAATTAACTTATCAAGTCAAACCATTCTCCAATTGATAAATGGTCAAAAGATATGAACAGACAATACTCAGATGATGAAAGTGAAACTATATTCACTCATATGAAAGAGTGTTCCAAATCACTACTGATCAGAAATGCAAATTAAGACAACTCTGAGATACCACTACACACCTGTCAGACTGGCTAAGATGACAGGAACAAATAATGATGAATGTTGGAGGGGATGTGGGAAAACTGGGACACTAATGCATTGTTGGTGGAGTTGTCCTGAAAGAATCCAGCCATTCTGGAGAGCAATTTGGAACTATGCCCAAAAAGTTATCAAACTGTCCATACCCTTTGATCCAACAGTGCTACTACTGGGCTTATATACCAAAGAAATACTAAAGAGCGGAAAGAGACCTGTATGTGCCAAAATGTTTGTGGCAGCCCTTTTTGTAGTGGCTAGAAACTGGAAAATGAATGGATGTCCATCAATTGGAGAATGGTTGGGTAAATTGTGGTATATGAAGGTTATGGAATATTATTGCTCTGTAAGAAATGACCAGCAGGATGAATACAGAGAGGTTTGGAGAGACTTACATGAACTGATGCTGAGTGAAATGAGCAGAATCAGGAGATCATTATATACTTCAACAACAATGCTGTATGAAGATGTATTCTGATGGAAGTGGATATCTTCAACATAAAGAAGATCTAACTCACTTCCAGTTGATCAATGATGGACAGAAACAACTACACCCAGAGAAGGAACACGGGAATTGAATGTAAACTGTTAGCATTACTGTCTTTCTACCCAGCTTATTTATATACCTTCGGAATCCAATTCTTAACGTGCAACAAGAAAATTGGGTTTATACACATATATTGTATCTAGGTTATACTGTAACACATGTAACATGTATGGGATCGCCTGTCATCTAGGTGAGGGAGTAGAGGGAGGGAGGGGAATATTTGGAAAAATGAATACAAGGGATAATGTTATAAAAAAATTACTCATACATATGTACTGTCCAAAAATATAACTATAAAATTAATCAGAAAAAAAGAAAAAAACAAAATTAACATCCTGAATTTCTAGCAAAGACCCTGTTTGGATTGCACCCATACATCACCTTTTTTTTTTTTTCCCCTGAGGCTGGGGTTAAAATGACTTGCCCACAGTTATACAGCTAGGAAGTGTTAAGTGTCTGAGACCAGATTTGAACTCAGGTCCTCCTAAATTCAGGGCTGGTGCTCTATCCACTGAGCGACCTAGCTGCCCCCTATAGATCACCTTTCAAATCTAGTTACCCATTTCATAGACTTCATTCAAAGATAAGCCATATTAAGTTACATCTGTTGATTACACGGGTGGATACAAGCCCTGAGTAGTGAGGATTCTCGGATCCAAAAGTATTTATGTAAATTTTTCATAAATATCACATGCTCTGAATACATCTAAGAATATTCTTCCTTCATTTTGATGAGGAAGTGCTATTCTTCCAAAGCTGCCTTAGGGGTGATAAATCCTGAATGTAATTAACATTGGATGGATATTTGTTTGGCTATCTTCCCAACTGTTGTCCATTTTTACCATATCGAAAATATATATTCAAATTGGTATTTCATAGGTTTGATTTTCTCTAAATGTGGTTTTCTCATTTCAATTTTAGGATGCTAGTATATTATTCTAAACATAATCACGCTAAGCTTCATCCTTGTTGGCCTCATACTTGCTTTATCCTTTGAAGAAAAGACTAAGATTTCTGTAAGTATTTCACCTACTGGTTTAATTTGAGGTCTAGATTCAAACTCTAAGTTTTTATTATTTCTTTAGTATATATTAAGAATTTATCAAGGCTACCAACATACTTACCTTTCACTTGTAATGTTATGGACTGAAAAGTCCCTCTAGGTGTCGTATATTGTTCTATCTATCATTTGTACACTGCTTTGTGGAAAATTGTTTTCAACCCACAAAGGGGCCTATCCCATAACTACAATGGCTATATAGTATCCAATCAATTGGGGGATTAGTTATCTCCATCCTAACTTCCAAAATGCCAAGAAGTTTCATAGAAAATTTAGTGTTCTGTACCTGTCCCACAATTTAGGAAAACTTCAAATAAAGCAAACCAAACTTACAAAGTCTATAAAATAGGTGAGGAGAATCATTGATCTGATGCTAGATGGAACTTGAGAGGTCATCTAGCATACCATTCTCATTTGACAGATGTGGAAACAGAGGCCAGAAAGAAGAGATTATTCCCAAAAGTAGGTGCTTTTAAATATATGTATATATACAAATACATAAAACAGAATTTATTTCATAGTTTCTGCAGCTTCTATAATGAATTAAAAAGAATGGAAAAAAATCTATATCCAAAGCAAAATTTAAATAATTATTTATAAAAATAAACAAATCTTAAAATGAATGCTGTTACACAAAAGGCATAGTGGGAGCCTATGTGTAATGAAAAATAAGAATTAAGTATCATCCTTTCTTTGGTTCTTAGAACCATGACAGAGGCATATAGAGAACATTTATTATTCTATTACATTCATTATTATTAGGAAAAGCAACAGACAACCTTTAGGCAGAAAAGATTAGACTATTTAGAAGAAAGATCACTAAAAACATCTAGAACAAGGAGACTGTTATGATGTAGAAGGGGTTGGTAATTCCATGTTTTAAAAAGCCCTTGGATCGAAAGTCCCTTTATAATTCTGCTTATTTCATGAAAATTTTAGAATTTCATGGAAGTGTTTCATTCATTAAGTTGGTCAAACAAAATAGTTTCATGCTATGGAAAGGAAATTCAATTCAGATAATTCTTATAAGGCACATCTCTATATGAGCCTGATAGGTATGAAGGCTCATCTATACAAAAAAGCACACACACACAAGAATCAGGTGAAATCTATTGTACCTTAAAGGTAAATGACTCTTGCATTTTGAGTATCTTCCACAGCTAGTAAATGCTGGATATAAAATGATAAAAGCATATATCCCCTGACCTAAATAAGCTTTAAATTTATAAGAGGAGACAACATCAATAGAAGTAATTAAAAACAAAATACATATGGGGAATGTGGGAGGAATGAAAACACAATAAGTTGGGGAATCAAAAGAGTCCTTACACAGATGGTGACTCAAGAAAGTTTTCAAGGAAATCAGGGACTCCTTGAAGTACAAATGATGAAAAACTACATTACAGAAATGAGTGTGCAAAGACAAAAAATCAAACATGAGGAGCTCTAGTTAAGTGTTTGCAGGCAGGAGGAGCCACAAAATAGAAACAATTCAAAAGTTAAAGGGATAAGAAAGATGTGACAAAAGATTATTCTTCATATCTGCCAATAAAAATCTGTTAATAACTTAGAAAGTCATTTATTTTCTCTACCTATTGCTTATATAAGGCTACAATTACTCCATCCCTTTAATACTGATAATTTATCAGGCAAGAACAAATCTTGAGCCACTAAGTGTGATTTCCCAAATAAATCTACTTTATCCTTTGGCTGAAAATGAAATTTGAAACTTTTGGAGTGTTAGAAAAATTTATGATATTCTATCTTCCATCAGCATCTTAGTGGTTTCCATACAACAGCAGATAGTAATGTTATATTAGTAACCAAGAATAGACTGGTCACAGATTTAAAGGTCTACAAACAGCCCAAAATAAAATCAAATTAACTTAAAAAATAAAAACAAATACTTAATATTTTAAAAATACTTAATGCAAAAACAAAACAAAACAAACAAAAAAACACCTTTATATCTTGAGGATGCAAAAAAAAACTTCCAGGGATGTTATCTCTTTACCAAATATACTCTCTATGTTTGAGGTCACAGTCCCCAGGAATCTGAATAAAGTAACAGGAAAGTACTACACAAAAAATATCTCACTATGCCATCTTGGAATATAGCCACCTTTCTATATATTAATGAAGTCCACTAAATATCAACTGATAATCACAGTAGACAAGGGGGGGGAGGTGAACATGTTGATGAGGACACATAAATTACAACATTAGAAAAACAACCTTTCTAGCAGCAGCAGCATCGACCAAGGCCAAACAAAGCCAGGCCATGGATTAGGATCTGAATCTCCTGAAGACTCACCAACTTTCCACTGCAGGGGATGAGGAAGAGGGGGAGGGCGCTAGGTTTGCTGACAATGACTATTTCTTAGTTGTGAATCAGTTCTAGCTTTCTTGGTGACAGATTTGGATGCTATTTAAGTGGAAGAATCTCTTCTTCCTGGGCCTGAAGAGGAGACCAAAGCATGGAGCTAAGTGTGAATGCACATAGATACAAAAAAAAAAAAAATGTGATCAAGACAATACAGAGAAAGTTATAACATTACCCACCAAAAGTCTATTTGTACATAGAAAGATAGGTGTTTAGATGGTAATCTCATTAGAATGCAACTTTAATGCCTGCCTTAGCTCCAAACATTAGCCCAGGAGCCCTGGACTAGCTCTGTACATTAAACCAAATTGCATATCTGAAGACATTTATAATCACTATTGAATGAACTCTAAATCTCTCTCTCCCTCCCTCCCCCTCCCTCCCTCCCTCCCTCCCTCCCTCTCTCTCTCTCTCTCTCTCTCTCTCTCTCTCTCTCTCTCTCTCTCTCTCTCTCTCTCTCTCTCTCTCTCTCTCTCCCTCCCTTCCCCCCTCTCTCTCTCTCTCCCTCCCCCCTCTCTCTCTCTCTCTCCCTCGCCCTCTCTCTCTCTCTCCCTCCCACCCCCCTCTCTCTCCCCCCCCCTCTCTCTCTCTCCCTCCCTCCCTCCCTCCCTCCCTCTCTCCCTCTCTCTCTCTCTCTCTCTCTCTCTCTCTCTCTCTCTCTCTCTCTCTCTCTCTCTCTCTCTCTCTCTCTCTCTTAAACATATCAAGTGTTGATTTACTATCAATCTCCATACTTCTTTTTCTGGATGCAGATGGTGTTTTCTATCCCAAGTTTATTGGGATTGCTTTGAATCATTGAATCACTGAGAAGAACCAAGTCTTTCATAGTTGACCATCACACAACCTTGCTGTTACTATGTACAATGTACTCCTGATACTGCTTGTGTTATTCAGCATTAGTTCCAGTAAATCTTTCCAGGCCTACCTAAAATCAGCTTGTTAATAATTTTTAGGAGTTTACATTCTATCAAGGTCTATATTATAGTCTGTTCCGATCCTGCTGGTTCTTCCTATATCTCTCTTGCATGAAGTCACTCATCTAAATCACTTTTAAAGCATTCTCCAAACTATTTTATATAAAAGTTCCTTTGGTCCACCAGAGGATGTTTTCATCCCAAGATAGAAGCCAGCTGCAAAAGTAGAGATTGGAAGCTCATGGAATTGTGGAGCTTCTGAGCACAAACAGAGACTCAGGAAATAGAGCGGGGCTCCTACAAATGTAGTAAGAACAGCAGTGACAAAGAAGGGAGAAGTAGCCCCAGTGAGAATGCAGGATCCTTTATGATCTAAGTCTCACACTTACGAAGGATGGAAGATCTTGGCTTTGTAAAAGATTCACTGAGAAACCTTTTCCTGTGTAGTACTATATGTAGTTTTCTGACTTACCACAGGATATGAACTCAAGCTCTAGAGAACCTGCAAATTAAAAAAAATGCATTTATTCATGCAATTTGGGAGTCATTCAAACATGTAAAAAGGCTACTCACTAACCTGAGATCTGGAAGACACTGTTCTTAGTACATACATATCTATTCTACCTTGGAAACGTAAAGGCAAATGCAAAAAAAGGGAGTTACTTTTTTAGAAGGAGAAAAAGGGTTGGATTACTTTATTTTATCAAAAACAAAACCAATCCCCGAGTCCTTTTAAAGTCAGTACTTAACCATATCCTTTGACTGGACAGCTATGAATTATCGTAAAAAGGCAACCCACTGGTCACTGTAAAATCCGTGTTGATCTATTCCAGGAAAAAAGATGAGCTCTATATCTCAGAGTAAAACAGAGAGAGAGAGTGCAAAATAGCATTTCCCAACACTTATCCAGAAGCCTGAGGAAATATAATGGCCAGGTCCTGGGACATTGCTAGTCAGTGTGAGTGGTGATTAAAAGTTACTCTAAAGCATTTCTTTCCTTTGAATGAATGAGCCTCAGCTTTCTCCTTTATAAAAAGTATAAGTGAGACTTGGTGATTGTTAAGGTTTTCAGGTATGTAATTTCACATATAATATCTTCATTGTAGTCATCTGGAGGGCATTCTTCTAGTAGAGGGACAGCTGAATATTTGAACCTATGTAATGTGACAAAGGAGATTAGAAAGGAGGATGAGAGAGTTAAAGAACAAGCAAAACTGTTTGATATTGGGGAAATTATTTCCTCTTCAAATATCATATCATCTACAAAATAGATCAAGGAAAATAGAATTAAATGAGTTGAAGTATCCTAAATAATTTGTAAACACAAAGTGCCATATGAACATAAAAATTATGAAGCAGATAAAAAAGACAAGTAAAAAGCAAATACATTTCAAATAACATCAGCCCTAATTTTTTTTTTACTAAAATCATGGTATTCAGTTGTGCTTATGAAAGCCTCACTTTTAAGTAATTTTAACACATTTGCTTTCATAGACATAGACAACACAACTGATAATGGAGCATATATTCTTATATTTTTCCACATAGTAGTTATGAGTTGGTTCTAAGATTTCTACTATTAGTACTCGAACTGGATTTTCTAATTCTTTTTTAAGTTTGTCTAGTCAAACCATGTGACAGTGTCAGCTGATTCTTTTAAAAGTTTATCTAAGGCAATCCCAATAGACTTTGAACAGAAAATGCCATCTATACTCAGAAAAAGAACTAAGGAAACTGAAAGTAAATCAACATATGCTATGTTTACTTTTTTTCTGATTTTTTTCTCTCATGGTTTTTCCTTTTTGCTCTGATTTTTCTTTCTCAACATGATTCATAAAACAATGTATATCAAAATAAATAAAGTTACAAGAAAAAAATGAAAGGTTTAGAAAGAAAAACTGAAAATATTAATTTATGACCAAAATGATTGCACACCCGGGAATTAATCCTCTCATGCATAAACTTTTATGCAACATGGGTCAATTTCAGGACTTACATCAGGGAGTTTTGTTACTAGACTACTAGAAGATCTTATTATAATAGAATTTTATAACAAGGGCCTGGTGGTAGGTAAAATGGGATTTACCGGCACAAATATTATGGTGTACATTTTTTGCTGATCTCAGATGTGTCTAAGGAATATTGACACTGTAAAAGATGTGTGCAGGAACACAGATGGTGGCCAGAAAATCAAACTGGACAAAAATTGATGAAAATAATTCATCGTAATTGATATTTGACTTTAGGAGGAATATTTAATTTGATTTTCTGGGAAAACAAAGTACTGCCATAGTTTTATAAAGAACTAGTCAGGTAAAGCTGATCTCATTTTATTTTTGTATAGGAAAATTTATTTTGACCATCAGGAAAATAATGTCTACAAAATCCAGATTTTACCATACATCTTACAAATTATTATTGTGGGAGGGGAATGGAGATATATAGATTTATATAGGGAATATAACCTGAGTTGAGAGAAATGTTTCACAATTCATTGGGATATCAAATAAAAATAATTTGAGGGACAGAGATAATCCTAAGCAGAAAATAAATGTGACACAAAAGAAAGCTAGAACTTTGAAACAAGAAGAAATAAGGACTCTTTTTCTGGCTATTATAAAGAATAAATAAGAATCAGATCCAACCCTTACTGCCATATGTTGCTGCTGAAAGAATCATAGCCTTAACTATACAAAACTTTGTCAGTAAAACAATGCCTCTGCTTTTTACTATGCTGTCCAGATTTGCCATAGCTTTCCTTCCAAGGAAAAGAATCTTTTAATTTCATGGTTGCAGTGGCTATCTGCCGTGATGTTTGAACTCAAAAATATAAAATCCAAAATTGCTTCCATGGCTTCCATTTCCTCTATTTGTCAGTAGGCAATGGGATTTCTGGCCAAGATCTTAATGTTTTTATGTTAAACTTCAAGCCAGATTTTATATTCTTCTCATTTACCTAAATCAAGAAGCTTTGTGATTTCTCTTCACTTTCTGCCAACAGATTGTATCGTCTGAAATTGTTATTTCTTCCAACAACTTTAATTCCAGCTTTTGATTCATCCAGCCTGCATTTTCAGGATGCACTATGCATTTAAGTTAAATGAATATGGTGATAATATTCAGCCTCCTTTTCCAATTTTAAACCAATCAATTTTTCTAACTGTTGCTTCTAATCCTACATACAGGTTCCTCAGAAGACTAGTAAAATAATTTGATAGTACCATCTCTTTGAAGGACTTGCCACATTTTCTTGTAATCCACATAGTCAAAGGCTTTAATGTGGTAATCAATGAAGATAAAGTCAATCTTCTGCCCCTTCAAAACTTGCTTTTGTGGTAATTCTCGGTTTGCATATTGCAGAAGCCTTGGGGGCAGAATCTTCAGCATGATCTTGCTGGAGTGTGAAATAAGTGGAATTGTTCAGTAATTTGAACATTGCTGGCCATTGACTTTCTTTAGGATTGGGATGTAAACTGATCTTTTCCAATCCAGTGTTCACTGTTGTGTTTTCCAAATTTGCTGCCATATCGAATATAGAAACTTGAACATAATAGATTAGTTATAAATAACTCATCTGGAATTACATCTCCTTTGCTAGCCTTATTGTTAGCAATGCTTCACTTGACTTCATTGCTGGCTATAGATTTTTATTCATTATCCAGTTTTTATTTCAGATTATAATATATTTTCTGGGTAAATTATTCTTAATTGTAAACCTTTTTTGTTTTGGATTTTAGAACATCTCATTCCTTAGAAAAACTGTCTGATGCAAACCCTTAGTAAACTTGATTAAAAAAAGGAAAGAGAAAAAGCAAATTGATAGTCTTGAAAATGAAAAGAATGAACTCACCACTAATGAAGAGGAAATTAGAACAATAGTTAGGAGCTACTTTGCTCAACTTTATGCCAATAAATTCGATAACTTAAATGAAATGGAAGAATACCTTCAAAAATATAGCTTGCCCAGATTAACAGAGGAAGAAGTAAGTAGTCTAAATAGTCCCATCTCAGAAAAAGAAATAGACCAAGCTATTAACCAACTTCCTAAGAAAAAGTCCCCAGGACCAGATGGATTTACAGGTGAATTCTACCAAACATTTAAAGAACAACTAACTCCAATGCTATGTAAACTATTTGAAAAAATAGGGATTGAAGGAGTCCTACCAAATTCCTTCTATGACACAGACATGGTACTGATACCTAAACCAGGTAGATCGAAAACTGAGAAAGAAAACTATAGACCAATTTCCTTAATGAATATTGATGCTAAAATCTTAAATAAGATATTAGCAAATAGACTTCAGAAAATCATCCCCAGGATAATACACTATGACCAAGTGGGATTTATACCAGGAATGCAGGGCTGGTTTAATATTAGGAAAACTATTAGTATAATGGACCATATTAATAATCAAATTAATAAAAACCATATGATCATCTCAATAGATGCAGAAAAGGCATTTGATAAAATCCAACATCCATTCCTACTAAAAACGCTTGAGAGTATAGGAATAAATGGACTATTCCTTAAAATAATAAGGAGCATGTATTTAAAACCTTCAGTAAACATCGTATGTAATGGTGATAAACTAGAACCTTTCCCTGTAAGATCAGGAGTGAAACAAGGTTGCCCACTATCACCATTACTATTCAATATAGTACTAGAAACTCTAGCCTTGGCAATAAGAGCCGAGAAAGAGATCCAAGGAATTAGAGTAGGAAATGAAGAAATCAAATTGTCACTTTTCGCAGATGACATGATGGTATACTTAGAGAACCCCAAAGACTCTGCTAAAAAGCTATTAGAAATAATTCAGAATTTTAGCAAAGTCGCAGGATACAAAATAAATCCACATAAATCCTCAGGATTTTTATACATTACCAACACAATCCAACAGCAAGAGATACAAAGAGAAATTCCATTCAAAATAACGGTCGATAGTATAAAATATTTGGGAATATATCTACCAAAGGAAAGTCAGGAATTATATGAGCAAAATTACAAAACACTTGCCACAAAAATAAAGTCAGATTTAAATAATTGGAAAGACATTCAGTGTTCTTGGATAGGCCGAGCGAATATAATAAAGATGACAATACTCCCTAAACTAATCTATTTATTTAGTGCTATACCAATCAGACTCCCAAGAAACTATTTTAATGACCTAGAAAAAATAACAACAAAATTCATATGGAAGAATAAAAGGTCGAGAATTGCAAGGGAACTAATGAAAAAAAAAGTCAGAGGAAGGTGGTCTAAGTGTACCTGATTTAAAGCTATATTATAAAGCAACAGTCACCAAAACCATTTGGTATTGGCTAAGAAATAGACTAGTTGATCAGTGGCATAGGTTAGGTTCACAGGGCAAGATAGCGAATAAAAATAGCAATCTAATCTTTGACAAACCCAAAGATCCCAAATTTTGGGATAAGAATTCATTATTTGACAAAAACTGCTGGGAAAACTGGAAATTAGTATGGCAGAAACTAGGCATGGACCCACATTTAACACCACATACTAAGATTAGATCAAAATGGGTCCAAGATTTAGGCATAAAGAACGAAATCATAAATAAATTGGAGGAACATGGGATGGTTTACCTCTCAGACTTGTGGAGGAGGAAGGAGTTTGTGTCCAAGGGAGAACTAGAGACCATTATTGATCACAAAATAGAACATTTTGAATACACCAAATTAAAAAGTTTCTGCACAAACAAAACTAATGCAAACAAGATTAGAAGGGAAGTAACAAATTGGGAAAAAATTTTTACAATTAAAGGTTCTGATAAAGGCCTCATCTCCAAAATATACAGAGAATTGACTTTAATTTATAAGAAATCAAGCCATTCTCCAATTGATAAATGGTCAAAGGATATGAACAGACAATTTTCAGATGATGAAATTAAAACTATTTCCACTCATATGAAAGAGTATTCCAAATCACTATTGATCAGAGAAATGCAAATTAAGACAACTCTGAGGTATCATTACACACCTGTCAGATTGGCTAAGATGACAGGAACAAATAACGATGAATGTTGGAGGGGCTGTGGGAAAACTGGGACACTGATGCATTGTTGGTGGAGTTGTGAAAGAATCCAACCATTCTGGAGAGCAATCTGGAACTATGCCCAAAAAGTTATCAAAATGTGCATACCCTTTGACCCAGCCATACTACTACTGGGTTTATACCCCAAAGAACTACTAAAGAAGGGAAAGGGACCTGTATGTGCCAAAATGTTTGTGGCAGCCTTTTCATAGTGGCTAGAAGCTGGAAGATAACTGGATGTCCATCAATTGGAGAATGGTTGGGTAAAATATGGTATATGAATGTTATGGAATATTATTGTTCTATAAGAAATGACCAACAGGAGAAATACAGAGAGGCTTGGAGAGACTTACATCAACTGATGCTGAGTGAAACGAGCAGAACCAGAAGATCATTATACACTTCAACAATGATACTGTACGAGGATGTATGCTGATGGAAGTGGATTTCTTCAACATAGAGAAGAGCTAATCCAATTCCAATTGATTAATGATGGACAGAAGCAGCTACATCCAGAAAAGGAACACTGGGAAATGAATGTAAACTGTTATTTTTACCTTCTGAATCCAATTCTTCCTGTGCAACAAAAAATTCGGTTCTACACACATATATTGTATCTAGAATATACTGTAATATATTTAACATATATAAGACTGCTTGCCATCTGGGGGAGGGGGTTGGGGGAGGAAGGGAAAAAATCTGAATAGAAGTAAGTGCAAGGGATAATGTTGTAAAAAATTACCCATGCATATGTACTGTCAAAAAAAATGTTATAATTATAAAATAAAATTAAAATTAAAAAAAAAAAAAAGAAAAACTGTCTGATGAAAAACCGTAATTAACTCAGTTTTTCTCAGCAGCACGATGATCCAATAAAAGGTAAAAGGACTTACAAAAAGGAAAATGCTACACATAGCCAGATAAAGAACTGATAGACTCTGAATTCAAATCAAAGCAAGTTTTTTTTTAACTTATTCTTTGTGTTTTTTTCCTTTTGATCTATTTTTCTTTCACAATAATGATTACTATGAAAATATGTTTTACATGCTAGCATATGTATAAACTATATCATGCTGGCTAACAGCTTTGGAAGAAGGGAGAGGAGGTAAGAAAATTTAGAAAAATGAATGCTAATTTTTTTCTTAATGTGAAAGTGGGAAAAATACTATTTAAAAAGAATCTCATTCCATATCATTCACTGTTTTAAGGCGATAGTACAATCCTAACTGTTGTTCCTCATTATTTGATTTGCTTCTCATTTGCTGTTAGTATTATTTTTCTTTACTCTCAAATCTATATTTTGTCAATGCTGTTACTGTGAGTTTATATTTTGAGACTTTTTTTTTAAGAAAATGATTGGTGGATTCTTATTTTTATGCCTCTCTTAAACTAATTGTTCTGGGCAATTTTACTTAATGATTTATTGAAATGATATCCGGGACGGCCATCAGTTAGGGAATACCTGAAAAATATTATGACAAATGAATGTTATGAATATTATGATTCTATAAGAAATGATCAGCCACATGATTTCAGAAAGGCCTGGAGAGATTTACATAAACTGAAACTAAGTGGAGTGAGTAGAACCAAGAGAACTTTGTATATAACACTAAGAAGATTATGTGATGATCAAGTCTGATGGACATGGGTCTTCTCAACAACAAGGGTTTTCAAGTCAATTCTAATAGACTTGTGATGGAGAGAGCCATCTGCTTGGAGAAAGGGAATTATGGGGACTGAATGTGGATCAGAAAATAGTATTTTCAATTTTTTGTTGTTTGCTTGCTTTATTTTTCATTTTTTATTTTTAGATCTGAATTTTCTTGTGCTGCACAATAAGCACAGGAACATGTAGAGAAGAACTGTACAAGTTTAATATATATTGGATTACTTGTTTAGGGAGTAGAGGACAGGGAGGGAGAAACATTGGTAACACAAGTATTTGCAAGGGTGAATGTTAAAAACCATGATTGCATATATTTTGGTTTTTTTTTAATTAATTTTATGATTATAACTATTTTGACAGTACATATGCATGGGTAATTTTTTACAACATTATCCCTCGCACTCCCTTCTGTTCTGAATTTTCCCCTCCTTCCATCCACCCCCTCCCCTAGATGTCAAGCATTCTCATACATGTTAAATATGTTATAGTATATAACCCCAACCCTAAATGCGCCTCCCACCTCCCTACTCTAACCCTAACCCTAAATGCCTCCTGACTCCTGACTCTAACCCTAACCCTAACCCTAAATTCGCACCTCCCAACTCTAACCCTAAATTCCTGCAGAACCAAATCTGTTGTTGTTGTTGCACAGGAAGAATTGGATTCAGAAGAAAAACAAAAATGCAAACAGTTTATACTCATTTCCCAGTGTTCCTTCTCTGGGTATAGCTGATTCTGTCCATCATTAATCAATTGGATCTGAGTTAGATCTTCTCTTTGTTGAAGAGATCCACTTCCATCAGAATACATCTTCATACAGTATCATTGTTGAAGTGTATAATGAACTCCTGGTTCTGCTCATTTCACTCAGCATCAGTTCATGTAAGTCTCTCCAAGCCTCTCTGCATTCCTCCTGCTGGTCATTTCTTACAGAACAATAATATTCCATAACATTCACATACCATAGTTTACCCAACCATTCTTCAATTGATGGGCATCCATTCATTTTCCAGTTTCTAGCCATTACAAAAAGGGCTGCCACAAACATTTTGGCACATACAGGTCCCTTTCCCTTCTTTAGTATTTCTTTGGGATATAATCCAGTAGTAGTACCATGTAATGTTCTGTTGTCTCCAGACACTGCCGATTGCTCTCTGGTCTAGAGGAGAGACTTCTCCCTCCAGAGAGCCACTCCAACTTTGACCTAGAGCAAAGACTCTTCTCTATTTCTCCAGTGCCGCCCTCTTTTATCCTCCCAGAGAATGGGTGTGGGATAACGCAAGGGCTTCTGGGAAAAATTATTTCAACCAATGAACTTGCTCCTCCTAAGCATGCAAGCTCCTCCCCAAGAGTTCACAAGTAAAACTCCCAGTAAAGGCCTGAACTAGAGAATTGTTAAGTACTGACTTAGCACTTAGGAAGAACCTAATATCTCATTACCTCATTAGCACTTAGTAAGAACCTAACAGTACCATGCATGTATTTTGAAAATAAAAAACTACTTAAAAAAGAAAAATGACATTTAGGATCTCTTTTCTGATTGTGGTATTTCTCTCTTCTTCCTTTGTTTTCCAGGTCAGATTTTCTTTTGATAAGAGATATCTTAATTTTACTCTATCTTCTCAATCTGCTGACTTTGTTTCAATCATCCTTATTGTCTCCTGGAATCATTAATTCCTAATTGGAGTAGTCAGATTTTTAGAGAATTTATCTACTTCTTCCATTGACCCCTTTTTCAAATCTCTCCTCCATAGTTTTCATTTGTTTTATAACATGTATTTAAACTCTTGCCTCATTTTTTAAAAGAAATCATTCTAAAACTGATTAATTTTCCTTAACGACAGGGTTATAAAACTGCACTCTCTTTGATCCAGAAGTTTGTTTTGTTTGTTTGTTTGTTTGTTTGTTTGTTTGTTTGTTTGTTTGTTTGCTGGATCTGTATCCCAAAGAGATCATAAAAAGGGAAAAAGACTCATATGTGCAAAATGTTTGTAATAGCCCTTGTTGTATTAGCAAGGAACTGGACACTGAATGGATGCCCATCTATTGGGGAATGTCTGAATAAGTTATGGTATAAGAATGTAATGGCACATAATTTCTCTATAAGAAACAATGATTTCAGAGAGGCCTGGAGAAACTTTCATAACTGATACTGAGTGAAGTAAGTAGAACTAAGAAAACACTGTACACAACAAGAAGATTATGTGATGATCATCTTTGATGGATATGGCTCTTTTCAACTGTCAGGTAATTTAGCTCAATTTCAACCTACAAATCCAATAATACTTGTGATGGAGAATGTCATTTGCATTCAAAGAGAAGACTATAGAGACTGAACATAAATCACAACATTTTCACCTTTGGTGTAGTTGTGGTTTGCTTGGTTGTGTTTTTCTTTGTCTTTTTTTCCTTTTCATTTTTCTTGTGTAGCACAATAAATGTGGAAATCTGTTTAGAAGAATTGAACATATTTAACTAAGATTACTCACTATTAGCAAGTAAGCTTCCTTCCCCTTGGGAACGGGGTGGGAGAAAAATATGGAAACCAAGATTTTGCAAGGGTAAATATTGAAAACTATCTTTGCATGCATTTTGAAAAGTAAAAATTTTAAAATAAGTAACCACTTTAATGCTGATATTTCTCCTGTCTGACTCTTTATATACAAGGTAAACAAATGTTTTCCCCAGTATCTTTCCCATCACTCAGCATTCCTAAAGAGCCATCCCATTTAACAAATATTTTTAAACCAAAAAAAAAAAAAAAAAAAAAAAGGAAAGGAAAATACACACACACACACACACACACACACACACACACACTTAATCAAAACAAGCAAAAATTCCAACATTTTTAGATGTCCTGCCTTAGCAAAGGGATGTGATTAGGGAGTCATTGTCAATCTTTTCTTTCCAAGCTATGTCTGTTCTTTATAATTTTGCAATAATAATTTTTGAATGTTTTTATTTTCCCATTTACTTTGTTATAATCTTTGTATATATTGTTTTCTTGGCTCTACTTACTTCTTTCTACATCAGTTTATATAGATCTGTCCATGTTTTCCTTTATCACATTTGTTATTTCTGATGGCAGTTATATTCCATTATACTTATATACCATCATTTATTTAACCATTCTTTAATTAATGAGCACCAAAATTTTTTCCAATTCTTTGCTATCACACAAAGACTGTTGCTATAAATATTTGGGTGAATATGGTAATGTTTTTCTTATTTTTAGGATATTTTAGAATAATTCCAAGTAATTAAATCTCTGAGTCAAAGGGGATGAAAAATTTAGTCACTTGATTTGCACAATTCTAAATTGCTTCCTGAAATGCTTTTACTGATCCACAATTCCACTAGTAATGAGTGTATCTATCTTTCCACAACCTTTCCAACACTATCAATCTTTTGTCATCTTTGTCAGTTTTCAGAGTATAAGATGGAACCTCAGAATTGTTTAGATTTGCATTTATCTTATTTTATACGTATATACACACACACACACACACACACACACACACACACACACACACACACACACACAAATAGATGGGCAAGCCTGAATGGAGCCACTAGAAGCTAGGAGATAAGGGGATAAGGGAAATTTTCTTGTAGAAGGAAGCACTTGTGCAGAGTTTTGAATTAAACAAAAAATTCTAAGAAGTAATGATAAAATAGGGGTGCATTTGAGAAATAGAAATTACAAACATTTGGAAATCAAAAATGGAGATATGGGAGGAAAATAAAAAAATACAATCTGGTATGGGGAATGAAAGAGAGCAAAATATAATAATATTGGGAAAATAGGTTAAAGGAGGGTTGTCAAAAGTTTTAAAAGTCAAAAAGAAGAGCTCATTTTTTTTTATTCCAAATACAATTGGGATGCTTTGGAATTTACTTACTCATGAAGTGACATGGTCAGACCTACATTTTTAGTAAAGAATTTTGGCAGATGGAAGAAGATGGCTGGAAAAAGAGAGGCTTGAAGCACGATGACTAAGTAAAAAACTATTGCAATAATCCAAGCAAGAGCTACTTAGAATGGCAGCTATGAAAGTAAAGAGAAGGAGGGAGATGTGAGAAATATTGAGAAATAAAAATGGAAAGATAAGACCACTGATATGGCATAAAGAAGAATGAAGAGATAAGTATAAAGTTTAAGTTTTAAACCTCAGTGATGAAAAAAGTTATAATACTTCAATAGAATGTATAGTCATTCAGCAGAAGGTATTTTAATATAATTGGTGATGATAGAAAGGGATTGAGGTTGAGGGTGACTCTAATGTTCTGTTTCTCTAGATTTTTAATCGTTCTCTTGGGAACCAGGTTTGTTGGGGATCTTCTGGAGGCAGCCTTAATTTCAGTTCAGTTCTATAATCACCAAAATGCAGCCAGGAGTTAAAATCCTTTACCATTTCTTTCCAAATCTTATCTCCAGATCCTTTATTTTCTCCTTCAAGCCTTGTCTCTTTCACTTGGGGCTCTGCTAGCTTTCTTAGAGGCCTCTCTCTCTTTGGTTCCCGAGAGCTCTTGTCAGAATGTCTCCAGCCAGCTTCAGTGTCTAACTCCCTCTGAATCCAAAGCCTCCAGCCAGCATGAAGATAGAAGTGGGAATGAATCAGACTCTGCCTCCAAGAGTGTGGGATTGTAGGTTTCCCAGAATTCAATCCTAGTTGTGAATCTCCTGGAAGCCCATGAGCAGGCTTTTCCTTTAGACTTGGGAATCTCCTGAACTTGGGAATCTCCCCACTGAAATCCTGGCTCTCCAAATCTCCTTGAGCTTCCCTGAAATTCTCCCCTTGACTCAATCCAGACTCTGACTCTCCCCACTGAATCCCGGCTCCTTATATCCTCCCAGAGAATGGGCTTGTGGGAGCTCCTTAAAAGTATGCTCTCTTAAAGGTGTGAATACATTACTGAACTTGAGAACTGTTAAGTACCATGCTAACTTAGATAATTATATCCATTCCAGCGACTTAGCACCTTGTAAGAATTCTAACATGTGACTATAAACTTAATTTTGGACATAATAGGTTTGAGAGCTTCTGACACTTCCATTGGAGGCAAATGGAGAGGTCCAAGTATAAATCTGGAGAAAGGCTAGAGTTTAGTACAGAGATATTGAAGTCATTTGCATAGAAGATAGATGATTATACCAATTGAGAAAAAAATGTAGAAAGAAAATAGAAAAGGATCCAAGACTAAGCCTGCTGTAGATCATAGAAAAGCAACTTATTATGGATGATAAAATAGCAAATGAACCCTACAAACTACCATAAGATCATGAATCATGCACATAAAGATTCACTATATCTAAATATTTGGACAAAAACAGTTACAATCTACAACAGCCCTTTCAGTTGTCATCAAGAGTTTTAAAAACATATAGAGATCTCAACTAAATGTTATAGAAAATGATTGAGGAAGTTCCATCAACAACAGTTTTCTCTAGTATCCTCAGCTTTCATTGCTAGAGACTTCCATTCAAAGTAATTTTAAAAATGCTTTTTTAAAAAGTACTTGCTTAGGAAGAAACATGATAGCATAGCATTTTTCTGAAGATACAAAGTACATCAAACTTCTATCATTTATTTGAAAGAAGCATTATTTTAAAGTATTAAATTGATAAATAATATGCCTGTATGCTTTCTGTGCCTTGGAAGCAAATATATTAGAGTATTAACATGAAGCCAGAAGATTTGGACTTCAGTCCTAGCTTTATTACTTACTAAGTACATCCCCTGGGGAGGTCAATTAACCTCTAAGAGTCTATTTCCTAGTCTATATATGAGAAATCATATTCTCACTACCTACTGGATTGTAGAGAGAATTAAATGAGAAAACACTTAAAAGGCACTTTGCAATTCTCAAATGCAACATAAATGTGAATAATTATTATTTCCATTTTACTGTTAATGTGTATGAATAACCTTCTTTAATTTATTGCTCATCTGGAGCATAAAAAAGTAAAACAAAGCTGATGAGTCACTAGAAAAAGTAAAATAACATAGAACTCCTTAATATTCTTTTGGTCTAGTAGAGATGCTTAGCACATAGCCTAATGGGGACATAAAATCTATCTAGATATATAGATACAGATACAGATATTTGAAAGCCTTTCATATGAGAAAATCTTATATTTATTCCATTTTCCTCTAGAAAACCTAACTGAGGAACCAAGGATAAAAAAAAAAAAAAAAAAAAAAAAAAAAAAAAAAAGCAGATTTTTATCAATTTGAGGATTTTGTTGTTGTTAAGTCATTTTCCATTCATATATGAATGAACCCATTTGAAGTTATCTTGCCAGATAAATTGAAGTAGTTCCCCCTTTCCTTCTCCAGATAATTTTACAGGTGAGGAAACTAAGGCAAATAGGCTTAAGTGATTTGCCCAGAATCACACATTTAGTAAGTGTCTGAGGCCAGATTGGAACTCACAAATATGAGTCTGACTCCAGGCCCAGCATCCAGACCCAATTAGCTGCTCTTTCCAACAATAAGAACTACCCCAAGTAGAACAGCCTGCCTAAAGGTTTATTTTTGATAAAGTAGTTCATATTTCCCCCCCAGGGATTTTAAAGGAAAAGTTGAATAACTACATGATAAGTATCTTCCAATGGGAATTGCTTCTCAGGTATGGGTTGGAGTAAATTGAATTTCAATTCTAAAATTCTGTGATTATAAGTATTATTGATATAGTAGTATTTTATTTAATGCTAGAATACAGAGCGAGAGTTATAAGATGATGCTTAGTTATTATTGATTTATTTTATTTACATATTAAAATTTAGAGCTAGAAAGGATTTTAAGATATCCAATCTAATCCTCTCATTTTAAAAATGAAAAAGAGAAGAAACTATGAGGGAACTGACCTGGCAATATGATGTGGTGAAAAAAACACTGGATGTAGGATCAGAAGGCTTGTATACAAAACTTAACCCCCCTTTCTTAGAAGTGAAACCCCATACTAATTACTTTACTTCTCCATGACTTTGGCTTCTCATCAATAAAGTGGAAATATTACTATCTGCATTAATTTCCCTCCCAAGGTTGTCATCTCAGGATAAGTAATATGTATAAACACTCAAGTACTACATATGTGTTAAATTTTGTTATTTATTGCAAACATCCATGATGGAAACTAAACACTGAGGAATATCTAATGCCTAGCTCTACATCTTTTCAGCTTTGTAATAAGCTACTTATACTTTTGAGCCCTGATTATTTTTCATTTGTAAAATGTAAATGTTATAAATCTATGTGGTTATTGCTAGAAAATCATTTTGTAAGCCATAGATTAATATAAATGTGAGATATTACAACATAATTCAGAAGTGCGACTTTCCTCCAACATATTTTTCTTAGAAACTGATATTTTAGTATCTTTTTCATATATGTAGAGTCCTAAAAAGATTAGTTAGAGCATTTTTATGCTGATTAATTTGAAATAAATTAGAGATGAACAACAATCATATTATAAGAAGTAGAGAATTAAAACACTGAGATTCAAGAATTAACTTCATGATTTATACTTTTAATCAATTTGAGGATATGACATTACATGGTAATATCTATCAAATAAAGCTCAGGATGTTTTAATTCTTTGGCTTAAAGTTGTTTTCATAAGTAATACAGCAGAAAAAAAAAGTTGTTTCTCCTTCTGAGCAAAATTAGAGTAATTTATAGAGTTATTTTTCTAAGCCTGTAACACAGAGGCTGAATTCTTATCTCTTATGAGCTTGCTAACTTTTAACACAGAACAAAAAAATTCAAAGCAGACATACACAGACAGACACAGAGCTCTATTTTTTCTATCCAGGCTCTGCATGCTTTTAAGTTAAGATCCACTCCATTCTTTTTACAGAGTTTATGAGTTTATATAGCTGTGAAGCATATACTCCTGAATCTGTTGGCTCGATTTGGGCTTTAACTGCTTTCTGCCCCATACCTCATCTAACTGCATCTAAGCAATTAGGCTGTTTGCTTCTTCTTGATTAAAAATCAAGGAGTGCGTCTTTCTACTTATCTTTCCTCGTTCCAGCGAATACACTGCCCACGTCCCTGTTTGGGCGCCACTTGTTGTGGGTCATGTTGTGGAGACATTTTGGGGAGCAGACAATAAAGAACAGCTCTGCTACATGTTGGCTCTCTGTTTGCTTATTCTCCGCTCCTGTCTCCAGAGCGGGGCCGGAGACATCCGAAGGCTGGTGATAGCATGAAGTGTGCAGTAAGAAACTTTCAGTTTCCAGTGAAGCTGCAGGGAAGCAGACCCACAACAAGTGGCGCCCAAACAGGGACGTGGGCAGTGTATTCGCTGGAACGAGGAAAGATAAGTAGAAAGACGCGCTCCTTGATTTTTAATCAAGAAGAAGCAAACAGCCTAATTGCTTAGATGCAGTTAGATGAGGTATGGGGCAGAAAGCAGTTAAAGCCCAAATCGAGCCAACAGATTCAGGAGTATATGCTTCACAGCTATATAAACTCATAAACTCTGTAAAAAGAATGGAGTGGATCTTAACTTAAAAGCATGCAGAGCCTGGATAGAAAAAATAGAGCTCTGTGTCTGTCTGTGTATGTCTGCTTTGAATTTTTTTGTTCGGTGTTAAAAGTTAGCAAGCTCATAAGAGATAAGAATTCAGCCTCTGTGCTACAGGCTTAGAAAAATAACAGGCTGAATTGTAGAAATTGAAATTCATTCAGAATAGTAATTATTTCAGAGTGGTTCAAAATGTATTGGTCTTAAAAAGTTTGTGATTTTAAACTTTTTAACCTGTTGTACCAATTTGTAAGTAAAACAAAAAACAAAAACAAAAACAACAACAACAAAAAAAAAAAAAAAAAAAAAAAAAACTTGACTATTTTAAACTGGTGGGAAAGTTTTCTCTGAAAAGCAGATTTTCAAATCCTGCTAAAGGGGAGTAACGGCATTACAATCTTATCTGCTTAATACCGCCTGGGAAGCTTCTTACTAGTGGCCTTGAAGCACTCAGGCAGAAGAAAAAAAAAAACTATTTGGTTTGCTTCTGAAACATTGGGTAATGCCAAGAAATGTTTCCAGGAAATGTATCCCCAGACTTCAAAGATTTCTAAGAATCAATACCCACATCTGGGAATTCATAGGAAGATATTAATGTAAGGAAATCAAATAAGTATCACTAGAAATTTAAGAAATCCAGAGAAAGGAAATGGAGACTTTAGGGGCACAAGTAGTGTTTCTGCCATTGCTACTGATTAAAAGTGTTTTAGAAAAGAAAGACAAAGGAAATAACTTAATAAGATAGTTTAGATAAATGGAATAAATGTGAATAATAAGATAGTTTAGATAAATGGAAATGTTTAACATGCAAACTCTTGGCAAAGGATAGAGTCTAAAAAAGAAATCTATTTGAAGATTTGCATATCTGGTCAACCAAGATTTAAATTTAAAAGTAGAAGGAAAGGAGAAAACAATCTACTGGAACTATAACTAATATAGTCTACCATGTAATTTGCCAGGCAAAACAATATAAGATGCATTTTAATATAATCTTACCTTACATTGTATCGATCTCATTCTTACAGATTTCACATCCACAGATTAGTAAATTAGCCAAAGGCCTGTATCTACATGTTATATGTAGCACACTGAATCATCTTACTTCATTTCTGATGTTGCCATACCACATATTTCTTTTTTTATCCCTATATCTAATTTTTCCTGCAAGAAAAAAAGAAAAGTGATACATTAGCAATTATAATAGTATTAATTAGAAGTTAAAGAAAAGTTATAAAAATAATGTCAAGATATTCCTTTCCCTAAATCCCATTCCATTACTTAGTTTTAGTGTACAAATCAGAAACCTTGTAAAGCAATGCCTTAAATTTATTTTTATGCATTTTAACTTTTGGTGAAAAGTATAAGTACTGAAATGTTTGAAGAGCCATCCAAAAAAATTAACAAAAGTAAAAATTATTGTGATTATATAAATCTTCATGAAAATTTTATGTTTTACACAAAAATTATTTTATTTTACTCTTTTGTAACTTCCGTAGCAATCTCAGAATTTCTTCTTTCCTACACCCAGTCAATATTCTGATCTATATCATATAAATTTCTGTTCTCACAATGCAATTCTCTATTAGGATTAAAACAATTCTTATTTATAATACTACTGCATCACATATTGATTCTATGACAGACTAAAATAATCATACATATCACAGTACTTAGAAATGAGAACACAGAAATTACCAAAAACAAACAAACAAACAAACAAAAAAACCAAATCCCAAACACAAAATCAAAAGTATTCTTTCTCTGGACTTTTTCATATTCGTCTAGTATTACATTCTTTTTTGTACATATTTAATTTCTTCCATTAAATTAGAGGAATTTTAAGGACAATGAATATAATATTTTTTCAGTTCTGGATTCCCAGAAATTAATAGAATATTTCACATAGAATGAGTTCTCAATAAATATTAATGTTATATATAACAATAGGTACATAAAAATAAGTATACATACCAAATATTTACTAACAATAAATCATAAATAAATCATGCTTGTTTACTATGAGTACTTAACAGTTTCCCCTTTTTCTGAAGTTTACAGGATCAAAATTGTCTACCCAATTCATATCATAATAGCTGTTGAATACTAGGTCACCCTTCTTTCTTTCTCAAGAAGTACAGCACTTAATCTGGAATTATGCCCAAAAAGTTATCAAACTGTGCATACCCTTTGACCCAGCAGCGCTACTACTGGGATTATATCCCAAAGAAATACTAAAGAGCGGAAAGAGACATATATGTGCCAAAATGTTTGTGGCAGCTCTCTTTGTTGTAGCTAGAAACTGGAAGATGAATGGATGTCCATCAGTTGGAGAATGGTTGGGTAAATTGTGGTATATGAAGGTTATGGAATATTATTGCTCTGTAAGAAATGAGCAGCAGGAGGAATATAGAGAGGCCTGGAGAGACTTAAATCAACTGATGCTGAGTGAAATGAGCAGAACCAGAAGATCACTGTACACTTCAACAACAATACTGTATGAGGATGTATTCTGATGGAAGTGGAAATCTTCAACATAAAGAAGATCCAACTCACTTCCAGTTGATCAATGATGGACAGAGGTAGCTACACCCAGAGAAGAAACACTGGGAGGGGAATGAAAATTGTTAGCACTAATATCTGTCTGCCCAGGTTGCATGTACCTTCGGATTCTAATGTTTATTGTGCAACAAGAAAATGATATTCGCACACATGTATTGTACCTAGATTATATTGTAACACATGTTAAATGTATGGTATTGCCTGTCGTCGGGGGGAGGGAATAGAGGGAGGGGGGGTAATTTGGAAAAATGAATACAAGGGATAATATTATAAAATATATATATATATATATAAAATAAAAAAAAAAAGAAGTACAGCACTTGACTCATTATCTTCTTTAAAAATTCTTATCCTAATATTATTGCTCTGTAAGAAATGACCAGCAGGATGAATCCAGAGAGGCTTGGAGAGGCTTACATGAACTGAACTTAAGTGAAATGAGCAAAACCAGGAGATCATTATACACTTCAACAACAATACTATAGGAGGGTCATTTTTTTTTACATTCTTTTTTTTAAATTTTATAATTATAACTTTTTTTTTTTACTATGAGGGTTAATTCTGATGGAAGTGGCTATCTTCAACAATGAGAGAATCCAAATCAATTCCAATTGATCAGTGATAAACACAACCAGCTACACTCAGTGAAAGAACAGTAGGAAATGAGTGTGGACCACAACATAGCATTTGTATTCTTTCTGTTGTTGTTTGCTTGCATTTTTGTGTTTCTTCCCAGGTTATTTTTACCTTTCTAAATGTGATTTTTCTTGTGCAAGAGAACTGTATAAATATGTATGCATATATTATATTTAACATATTCTTTAACATGTTTAACATATACAGCACTACCTGCCATCTAGGGGAGGGAGTGGAGGGAAAGAGGAGAAAAGTTGGAATGGAAGTGTTTGCAAGGGTCAATGTTGAAAAATTTCCCAGGCATATGTTTTCTCAATAAAAAACTATACTAATAAAAAATAATAAAATAAAAATTTTATCCTAGTTAGAGATCATTCAACATTCATAATAATGCTTTCTTAAATTGCCAAACCCTAATTTTTGTTTTCTTTTCTAAAGTTAAAAATATTTTCATTATGAACATAACAAAAATAAATAAGAATTTCCAAATACAGAGAATAGAAAAAAAAGACTTAATGAAATTTTAAGTCTCTACAATGTATAGATTGCTTTTCTTTCTTCCTTCCTTCTTTCCTTCCTTCCTTTCTCCCTCCTTCTCTCTTTCTCTCTCTCTTTCTCTCTCTCTCACTCTCCTTTCCTTCCTTCCTTCCTTCCTTCCTTCCTTCCTTCCTTCCTTCCTTCCTTCCTTCCTTCCTTCCTTCTTTCATTTCCTCCTTCCTTCCTTCTTTTCTTTCCTTTCCTTCTTTTCTTTTTCCTTTTCCTTTTTCTTTTATTTTTTTTCTTTTTTTTATTGCTAAGGCAGTTGGGATTAAGTGACTTGCCCAAGGTCACACAGCTAGGAAGAGTTAAGGTCTTCCTGATTTCATGGCTGGTGCTCTATCCACTGTGCCGCCTAGCTGCCCTGATTGCTTTTCTTTTTAAAAATACCAAATTTAATATGAAACTTTCAATGTTGCTTTGCTTCCATGTAATTATTGCTGGTTTTTATTCTATATTTTCTTTTATACATTAAAAAGTTTTCAAAAAAAATTTTTGTAGTAACATCTCTAATGCTTCTCCCAAGCATAACAAATTGAAAAGGCAAAAAAGAAGAAAATTTTGTAACTGTAGCGAGCTGTCGTCTCTAGAAGCTGCTGGATCGCGCTCTCTGGGAAGAGATCTGCTGTGTCTTCTACTCAAATCTCTCCGACAGATTCTTCTTCCTGTAATGAACCGTTGTCTCCAGGCAGTTGCTGTTAACTCTTGTCCAAAGAAGTGACTTCCCTTCCTGCAGAGAGCCCCGTCAAGCCTGATGCAATTCAGAGTCTTTCTTCTTGAATCCTGGCTCTGAATCTCCTCCAGCTCTTATCCTTCTCCAGGCCGATCTGCTCTCTGCGCCCAGTGCTGTCTCTTTTATCCTCCCAGAGAATGGGCGTGGGATAATGCAAGGGCTTCTGGGAAGAACCACCCCAGCCAATGAGCTTGCCCCCTCTATCAAGTCAACCTGAGTTCTCACCTTGTAATTGTCCAGAAAACCTGAATTCTCACCTTGTCACTATCCAGACAACCTCAGTTCTCACTTAGTAATCCTAACATCTCCCCCTTTCTTTTGATTTAGAACATAGGACAGTCATGACCTTGAAACATAAATCCATCAATATGGGAAGTATTACAGATAATTACATAAATTACATAAGCACATAGTAACATAGTAACATAACACATGCTAGAAGTATATAACATAATCATAATCAAATAATCATAAATTGAAAATTTATAAGTGTCCATAAGTCCATTGTCCATTAGTCTCATCTTGTGTGAGGAAGTCCAATGATTCCTGCTGGTTTTAAAGTTCTTTAACAGTCTTTTTATTAGCCATGCTCTTTTGGTGTAAGATGTTTCTTAGATCTTCTCCTTTATTTTGAGGTCTTTCTCTTTTTCTGTCTCTCTCTGATGGACAAGGCGAATATGACTCGTTGGCACCCATTTGATTCCTTCTCCTGCTGAAGAAATACAAGCAAACCCTCTCTCCCAGGCAGTTAACCTATCTAATTTCCTTCTATTTACCACTTTCTAAATCTCTTCCCATCATCTGACAATTACATTGGAGTTGTTTGCACTGGGCACAGCCCTGTTGGTTTAAAAGGCCTGTATTCTCCCCAAGTGTAATCCATTTTTGCAATCTGATTGCCTTTTGACTGACTTATCAGATAATCCCTTTCTGCCATGTGATTGCTTCTCTGCTGATTGATTAAATCAGAGTCCTGGCCTTCTAAAGGCTCTTTAGGTGTAACATCAGCTGCCATCATGCCCCAAGTCTTTTTTGCCTGGGGCCCTGGACCTGGGCCCCTCATCCCATTTCTCTGAATTATTCTACACTCTGATGCCCAATGGAGTCCTCTGTTGCATTTTGGACATGGGGTTTTAGGTCTTCTTTCACCCTGTCTTCTCACTGTATCTTCATACCTACACTGAGCTCTTAGATGTCCAATTTTTCCACATTGAAAACATCGCCGAGTTTCTCTAGAAGGCCCTTGCCAGGAGGGACCCTGTCTTTCCACATTTATCATTGTCCGGGTGTAAAAAGCATTTGTTCCCACTGTAGCACAGCGTCTTATGATCTCCTCTAAAGGAGCATCTTTGTCTAATCCCCATATAATTCTTTTACAAATCTCATTGGCATTTTCCTTAGCCAGATGTCTGGTCATTATTTCTGTAGCTGAATTTTCTCCAATAGTTCTTTTGACAGCAGTTTGCAAACGTCCCACAAAATATGCAAAAGGTTCATTGGGACCTTGCTGTATTTTAGTGAAAGCCTCTCCACGATCTTTCTGTCCAGGAAGGACACCCCAAGCTTTTATTGCAGCCTTAGCAATTTGTTCATATATTGTCATGGTATAATTAATCTGTTCCGAATTCTCTCCATACTGACCTTCACCAGCTAAGTGCTCAAAAGTGAATTGTGTGTTAACTCCTATTTCCAAATTGTATCTGACTTGAATTTTACATAATTCATGAAATTCCGCAAGCCATAATAAATTTTCTCCAGGTTCCAGACATGTCCTTGCTATGGATTTCCAATCATTTGGTGTTAGGACTTCATAAGACAAACCATCTAGTAACATTTTGACATAAGCTGATGTAGCCCCATAAAGGGTACAACCTTTTTTCAAATCCTTAATTTTATTCAAATCTAAAGGTGCATATCTTCTCCTTTTTTTACCTACAGAGTCAGTATTTTCAATCACAGGATATGCATGTATAAAATCACTTATATCCTGTCCTTCTCTCTTAGCTTTAACCAATGCTTTTTCTAATCTTGTCATAGGCTTAGGCTTCTTCACAGGCAATTCTGTTTATGTTTCTGCCTCTTCCCCTCTTTCTTCCTCCATCTCTGAAGGTGGGGTTGATGTGGGCCTGTCAATAATCTGTTCTCTAGGCAGGGTTGAAGCTTCTTCAAGAGAATCATACCATAATTCCTCATTTAAATCCTCTTGCTCTAGGGAAAGATCTTGATCTTTCCTTTTTTCCTCACACTTCCTCCTCTGTTCATTTTTAGAACTTTTCCTTCTCCAACAACTTGCTTGATAGTTTAAGGCTAATTGAACTATGTTGTAGATATAAAATACTTCTGCAGAAATTGAACGAGGCCCATTTTTTGCTTGAAATTCTTTCATTTCATATCCCACTAGCTTCCATTTATCTACATCTATCTTTTCTTCCTCTAAGAACCAAGGGGATGTGCGTCTTAATGCAGCCAAGAGTTTAGCAATCTGTACCCAGGTTACAAGTAAACTCTGCTCCTCAATTATGTTGATTATACTCTCTATAGTACCACTCCTGAATGGAGCTGAGGTTGCTTCTGGGGCTGGGGTTGAGTCGGCTGAGGTCCAGGGATTGAATATAGCTAATATCTGCCCCATTTCAGCTATAAGAGATTACTGGTTTAGCCCTTAACAAGTTAAGTTCCTTATTTATCTATTAGCACGCTCACTTAATCTTTAACAAAGTTTCCTCGTTACTCACGGTTCTGGGTCAGAGAGACTGAGATCTAGATCAGAAGCTTTTCCACTGGAATCAGGACTGTGTCTGTCCCTGTTCGGGCGCCAAATTGCAAAGGTCTGGTCTAGCTCCTCTTGTCAGGATAAGCAAAAGTCCTTGCCCCACGTTGGGCGCCAATTGTAGCGAGCTGTCGTCTCTAGAAGCTGCTGGATCGCGCTCTCTGGGAAGAGATCTGCTGTGTCTTCTACTCAAATCTCTCCGACAGATTCTTCTTCCTGTAATGAACCGTTGTCTCCAGGCAGTTGCTGTTAACTCTTGTCCAAAGAAGTGACTTCCCTTCCTGCAGAGAGCCCCGTCAAGCCTGATGCAATTCAGAGTCTTTCTTCTTGAATCCTGGCTCTGAATCTCCTCCAGCTCTTATCCTTCTCCAGGCCGATCTGCTCTCTGTGCCCAGTGCTGTCTCTTTTATCCTCCCAGAGAATGGGCGTGGGATAATGCAAGGGCTTCTGGGAAGAACCACCCCAGCCAATGAGCTTGCCCCCTCTATCAAGTCAACCTGAGTTCTCACCTTGTAATTGTCCAGAAAACCTGAATTCTCACCTTGTCACTATCCAGACAACCTCAGTTCTCACTTAGTAATCCTAACATGTAACAAATGTACAAATAAAATAAAATCTCACACTAGCCATGTATAAAAAAGATTATCTTATTCTATATTCTCTTTATGGTATATAACATGAAATCAGTTACAGGATTCATTATCAATCTTCTGGAGTCATGGCTGGTCATTGTGTTAATCATAATTCTTAAATTTTTCTCTTTTTTGTTTGCTTTTAGTGTCATTATTTTCTTTTTTTTTCTTTTGTTGGGGGGAACTAAATCAAGATATATATTTATAATTTTTGACAGTATATATGCGTGAGTAATTTTTTTTAACATTATCCCTTGTATTTATTTTTCCAAATTATCCCCTCCCTCCCTTTAGTCCCTCCCCTTGATGACAGGCAATCCCATACATTTTACATGTGTTACAATATAACCTAGATACAATATATGTGTGTAAATACCATTTACTTATTGCACATTAAGTATTAGATTCCGAAGGTATAAGTAACCTGGGTAGATAGACAGTAGTGCTAACAATTTACATTCACTTCCCAGTGTTCCTTCTCTGGGTGTAGCTGTTTCTGTCCATCATTGATCAACTGGAAGTGAATTGGATCTTCTTTATGTTGAAGATATCCACTTCCATCAGAATACATCTTCATACAACAATGAAGTGTACAGTGATCTTCTGGTTCTATTCATTTCACTCAGCATCAGTTGATTTAAGTCTCTCCAGGCCTCTCTGTATTCCTCCTGCTGGTCATTTCTTACAGAGCAATAATATTCCATAACCTTCATATACCATAATTTACCCAACCATTCTCCAATTGATGGACATCCATTCATCTTACAGTTTCTAGCCACTACGAAAAGAGCTGCCACAAACATTTTGGCATATACAGGTCCCTTTCCCTCCTCAGTATTTCTTTGGGATATAAGCCCAATAGCAGCAATGCTGGATCAAAGGGTATGCACAGTTTGATAACATTTTGGGCATAGTTCCAAATTGCTCTCCAAAATGGCAGGATTCTTTCACAACTCCACCAACAATGTATTAGTGTCCCAGTTTTCCTACATCCCCTCCAACATTCATCATTATTTGTTCCTGTCATCTTAGCCAATCTGACAGGTGTGTAGTGGTATCTCAGAGTTGTCTTAATTTGCATTTCTCTGATCAGTAGTGATTTGGAACACTCTTTCATATGAGTGGATATAATTTCAATTTCATCATCTGAGAATTGTCTGTTCATATCCTTTGACCATTTATCAATTGGAGAATGGTTTGATTTCTTATAAATTAGGATCAGTTCTCTATATATTTTGGAAATCAGACCTTTATCAAAACTTTTAACTTTAAAAATATTTTCCGGGCGGAGCCAAGATGGCGGAGAAGAAACACACGACTCAGTGAACGTCCTCACTCCCTCACAACCAATTAGATAAATTAAGTCTCAAAATTAGCTCAGGACTGATAGATACCACAAGGACTGGAAGCACGACTTACCAGCTGAAGAGAATCTGGAGTTTCAACAGGAAAGGTCAGTTCTCAGGGGAGGAATAAGAAAGACCAGCACAGACGGTGGGGTAGGGACACACTGCGCCCATTGCGCTGGGAGGGGCTCTGGGATCAGAGAAGCCACTGAGGTAAAGGAATCTGGCACAGGCTGTTAGCTCTTCTCTGCTAATTATTTAGCAGTTCAGAAGAGAAAGCCAAAATATTTTAAAACTCAGATTAGATTCCCCCCCCCCCCACACCCTGGGGCAGACTCGGCACCAGGGGGTGTGGCCTCAGCTACCTCCTGAGAATAGTTAAGAGACTGACAAGTGGGTGGATACGGCCCAAGGCAACACACACTGCCTAGCTTAGCTGGAGGGAGTGGAACTCAGCTCCAGGAAGTCCCAGAGAAGCGGAACCTTTGAACTAGGGACCGCGGTTTCTGGCAGACACTTCCAGTTTGAGCGCAGGGGCTTCTCACGTCACCTGCTGCAGACATCCACTCCCCACCCGGACACATAGGCTGAGCTTCTTGCTGTCTTCACTATTCTATGCCCTCAAAGCACAGCAGTGCTAATCACCTCTGAGGCGCTTCCAGGGAGAGGGTGGGGAACTCTCTCCCAGAGCTCTCTCTTAGCGCGGGCGCAGGGGCCACTGCATCCATCCGGTCTGGGAGGAAGCTGGTAAAGAAGTAAATAATTTCCTACCCCAGGGACAGACCCCAAAACATTTTTTAAGTATGAGCAAAAAAGCTAGAAAAACTATAGATTCCTTCTATACAGAGAAAGAGCGGGTACCCAACCCCGAGGAAGTTAACAGCAAAGATTCAGAAGATAACAACCTAAAGGGGAACGATTCCTGCCCCCCATCACATAACTCTCTCCTAGAAGAAGCTCTTAAGAAATTGAGGGAGATCGAAGAAAAATGGGGCAAGGAAAGGGAAGTTATGATAGAGAATAACAACGTCCTGAAATTGGAGTTGGAAAAAATAAAGAATTCACAGGAGATGCAGGGAAACAAAATTAGTGAATTAGAAAAGGTTAAAAAAACACAGGAAAGTAGGATTTCTGAATTGGAAAAGATAAAAAAGTCTCAAGAAAATAGAATTTCTGAATTGGAAAAAGAAAATAATTCTCAAAAAAAAAAATTAGGGAAATGGAAAAAAATTCAATAGAGCAAAATAATTCATTTAAAAATGAAATTGGGCATTTACAAAAAGAACTAAAAACTGTGAAAGAAGAAAATAACTCCTTAAAAGTCAGGATGGAACAAATAGAAATGAATGATTCACAGAGAACCCAAGAATCAGTCAAACAAAACAAAAAAAATGAGAAGCTGGAGAACAACGTCAAATACTTACTGGGAAAATCTATAGACCTGGAAAATAGATCTAGAAGAGATAATCTGCGGATTATTGGACTTCCAGAAAACTATGACCAAAAAAAGAACCTAGATTCTATTTTACAGGAAATTATCAAAGAGAACTGTCCAGAGATAATAGAAACAGAAGGTAAAGTAGATGTGGAAAGAATTCATCGAACTCCTTCTGAAATAGACCCTAAAAAAAGAACACCACGGAATATTGTGGCTAAGCTGCAGAATTACCACACAAAGGAGAAAATCCTGCAAGCAGCTAGAAAAAAACAATTTAAATACCAAGGTGCCACAATAAGGGTCACCCAAGATCTGGCTGCCTCCACATTAAAAGATAGAAGGGCCTGGAACCTGATATTCCGTAAGGCAAAAGATCAAGGACTGCAACCAAGAATGAACTACCCAGCTAAGTTTAGCATCTTTTTCCACGGAAGAAGATGGTCATTCAATGAAACAGAGGAATTCTATATGTTTCTAAGAAAAAAACCAGACTTAAACAAAAAATTTGATCTACATCCACAAGACTGAAGAGAAACAGAAAAAGGTACACAGAACCCTTGAGAACTGTAACTCTGTTGTGGGTATATAAAAAATACTCAAGGATAATTTGATTTTACTGATATAAAAGAAAAAAAGGGGGGTGTAGTAAAGGGAAGGAGGTCGGTTCAGAAAAAGGGGAAGGAGTGATAAAAAGAGGGAAACTACATCCCAGGAAGAGACATAGAAAATACACCATATCTGAGGGAACTTAGTGAGGGGGAGAATCATTGTGTGAATCTTACTCTCATCAGAAGAGGCTCAAAGAGTAAATAATTAACATATTTGTTTTTCAGAGAATTTTCTCTCACCTCATTAAAAGGGGGGAGAGGAAAAGGGAAAAGGAAAAGGGGAATAAGTGAAGGGACTTGGAGGGAGGGGGGAGGGATCCTAAAAAAAAAAAAAAAAAAAAAAAGAGGGAGGGTTGCGCGTCACAAGGGGGGTCTGTAAATTAAATATCGGGGAGGGGGATCAGGGGGGTCAAGGGAAAAAAGCATAATCTGGGGATAATACGATGGCAGGAAATACAGAATTAGTAATTTTAACTGTAAATGTAAATGGGATGAACGATCCCATCAAACGGAGACGGATAGTAGATTGGATCAAAAAGCAGAACCCTACAATATGTTGCCTACAGGAAACACACTTAAAGCAGGGAGATACATACAGAGTAAAGGTAAAAGGTTGGAACAGAGCCTATTATGCTTCAGGTAAAGCCAAAAAAGCAGGGGTAGCTATCCTTATCTCAGATCAAGCAAAAGCAGAAGTAGATCTCGTTAAAAAAGATAAGGAAGGAAACTATATCCTGCTGAAAGGTAGCATAAATAATGAAGTCATATCAATACTAAACATATATGCACCAAGTGGTATAGCATCTAACTTTCTAAAGGAAAAGTTAAGAGAACTGCAAGAAGAAATAGACAATAAAACTATAATAGTGGGAGATCTCAACCTTGCACTCTCAGATTTAGACAAATCAAACCACAAAACAAACAAGAAAGAAATTAAAAAAGTAAATAGAACATTAGAAAAACTAGGTATGATAGACCTTTGGAGAAAACTGAATGGCAATAGGAAGGAATATACTTTCTTCTCAGCAGTTCATGGATCCTATACAAAAATTGACCATATACTAGGACATAAAGATCTCAAAATTAAATGTAGGAAGGCAGAAATAATAAATGCCTTCTTCTCAGATCACAATGCAATAAAAGCTACATTCAGTAAAAAGTTAGGGGTAAATAGACCAAAAAGTAATTGGAAACTGAATAATCTCATCTTAAAGAATGACTGGGTGAAAGAGCAAATTATAGAAACAATTAACAATTTCACCCAAGATAATGATAATGATGAGACATCATATCAAAATCTTTGGGATGCAGCTAAAGCGGTAATAAGGGGAAATTTTATATCTTTAGAGGCTTATTTGAAGAAAATTGAGAAAGAGAAGATTAACGAATTGGGCTTACAACTTAAAAGGCTAGAAAAAGACCAAATTATAAACCCCCAACCAAAAATTAAACTCGAAATACAAAAATTAAAAGGAGAAATCAATAAAATTGAAAGTAAAAAAACTATTGAATTAATAAATAAAACCAAGAGTTGGTTTTATGAAAAAGCCAATAAAATAGATAAACCTTTGGTAAATTTGATCAAAAAAAAGAAAGAGGAAAATCAAATTGATAGTCTTACAAATGAAAAGGGGGATCTTTCCACCAATGAAGAGGAAATTAGAGAAATAATAAGGAGTTACTTTGCCCAACTTTATGCCAATAAATTTGATAACTTAAGTGAAATGGATGACTTCCTCCAAAAATATAGGCTCCCTAGATTAACAGAGGAGGAGATAAATTGCTTAAATAGTCCCATTTCAGAAAAAGAAATAGAACAAGCTATTAATCAACTCCCCAGGAAAAAATCCCCAGGGCCAGATGGATTCACATGTGAATTCTACCAAACATTTAAAGAACAATTAGCCCCAATGTTATATAAATTATTTGAAAAAATAGGGGATGAAGGAGTCCTACCAAATTCCTTTTATGACACAGACATGGTACTGATACCTAAACCTGGTAGATCGAAAACTGAGAAAGAAAATTATAGACCAATCTCCTTAATGAATATTGATGCTAAAATCTTAAATAAGATATTAGCAAAAAGACTTCAGAAAATCATCTCCAAGATAATACACTATGATCAAGTAGGATTTATTCCAGGAATGCAGGGCTGGTTTAATATTAGGAAAACTATTAATATAATTGACCATATTAATAATCAAATTAATAAGAACCATATGATCATCTCAATAGATGCAGAAAAAGCATTTGACAAAATCCAACATCCATTCCTACTAAAAACTCTTGAGAGTATAGGAATAAATGGATTATTCCTTAGAATAATCAGGAGTATATATTTAAGACCGTCAGTAAGCATAATATGCAATAGAAATAAACTGCAACCTTTCCCAGTAAGATCAGGAGTGAAACAAGGTTGCCCACTATCACCATTACTATTCAATATAGTACTAGAAACGCTAGCCTCGGCAATAAGAGCCGAGAAAGAGATTCAAGGAATTAGAGTAGGAAATGAGGAAATTAAACTATCACTTTTTGCAGATGACATGATGGTATACTTAGAGAACCCCAAAGACTCTGCTAAAAAGCTACTAGAAATAATTCAAAATTTCAGCAAAGTGGCAGGATACAAAATAAATCCACATAAATCCTCGGCATTTTTATATATCACTAACAAAATGCAACAGCAAGAGATACAAAGAGAAATTCCATTCCAAACAAATGTTGATAGTATAAAATATTTGGGAATCCATCTACCAAAGAAAAGTCAGGAATTATATGAGAAAAATTACAAAACACTTGCCACAAAAATAAAATCAGATTTAAATAATTGGAAAGATATTCAGTGCTCTTGGATAGGCCGAGCGAATATAATAAAGATGACAATACTCCTCAAACTAATCTATTTATTTAGTGCTATACCAATCAGACTCCCAAGAAACTATTTTAATGACCTAGAAAAAATAACAACAAAATTCATATGGAAGAATAAAAGGTCGAGAATTGCAAGGGAACTAATGAAAAAAAACTCAGAGGAAGGTGGTCTAAGTGTACCTGATCTAAAGCTATATTATATAGCAGCAGTCACCAAAACCATTTGGTATTGGCTAAGAAATAGACCGGTAGATCAGTGGAACAGATTAGATACAAAGGACAAAAAAGGGTACATATATAGCAATCTAATCTTTGACAAACCCAAAGATTCCAACATTAGGGATAAAAATTCATTATTCGGAAAAAACTGTTGGGAAAACTGGAAATTAGTATGGCAGAAATTAGATATGGATCCACACTTAACACCATATACCAAGATAAGATCAAAATGGGTCCATGATTTAGGCATAAAGAGGGAGATAATAAATAGATTAGAGGAACAGAGGATAATCTACCTCTCAGACTTGTGGAGGAGGAAGGAATTTATGACCAGAGGAGAACTAGAGATCATTATTGATCACAAAATAGAAGATTTTGATTACATCAAACTAAAAAGTTTCTGTACAAATAATACTAATGCAAACAAGATTAGAAGGGAAGTAACAAATTGGGAAAATATTTTTAAAAACAAAGGTTCTGACAAAGGTCTCATTTCCAAAATATATAGAGAACTGACCATAATTTATAAGAAACCAAACCATTCTCCAATTGATAAATGGTCAAAGGATATGAACAGACAATTCTCAGAGGAAGAAATTGAAACTATATCCACTCACATGAAAGAGTGTTCCAAATCACTACTGATCAGAGAAATGCAAATTAAGACCACTCTGAGATACCACTACACACCTGTCAGATTGGCTAAGATGACAGGAACAAATAATGACAAATGTTGGAGGGGATGTGGGGAAATTGGGACACTAATACATTGCTGGTGGAGTTGTGAAAGAATCCAGCCATTCTGGAGAGCAATCTGGAATTATGCCCAAAAAGTTATCAAACTGTGCATACCCTTTGACCCAGCAGCGCTACTACTGGGATTATATCCCAAAGAAATACTAAAGAGCGGAAAGAGACATATATGTGCCAAAATGTTTGTGGCAGCTCTTTTTGTTGTAGCTAGAAACTGGAAGATGAATGGATGTCCATCAGTTGGAGAATGGTTGGGTAAATTGTGGTATATGAAAGTTATGGAATATTATTGCTCAGTAAGAAATGACCAGCAGGAGGAATACAGAGAGGGTTGGAGAGACTTAAATCGGCTGATGCTGAGTGAAATGAGCAGAACCAGAAGATCACTGTATACTTCAACAACGATACTGTATGAGGATGTATTCTGATGGAAGTGGAAATCTTCAACATAAAGAAAATCCAACTCACTTCCAGTTGATCAATGATGGACAGAGGTAGATACACCCAGAGAAGAAACACTGGGAGGGGAATGTAAATTGTTAGCACTAATATCTGTCTGCCCAGGTTGCATGTACCTTCGGATTCTAATGTTTATTGTGCAACAAGAAAATGATATTCACACACATGTATTGTACTTAGACTATATTGTAACACATGTAAAATGTATGGTATTGCCTGTCGTCGGGGGGAGGGAATAAGGGAGGGGGGGTAATTTGGAAAAATGAATACAAGGGATAATATTATAAAATATATATATATATATATATAATAAAAAAAATTAAAAAAAAAAAAAAAAAATTTCCCAATTTGTTACTTCGCTTCTAATCTTGTTTGCATTAGTATTGTTTGTACAGAAACTTTTTAGTTTGATGCAATCAAAATCTTCGATTTTGTGATCAATAATGATCTCTAGTTCTCCTATGGTCATAAATTCCTTCCTCCTCCACAGGTCTGAGAGGTAGACTATTTTCTGTTCCTCTAATCTATTTATGATCTCATTCTTTATGCCTAAATCATGGACCCATTTTGATCTTATCTTGGTATATGGTGTTAATGTAATTTCTGCCATACTAATTTCCAGTTTTCCCAACAGTTTTTTCCAAATAATGAATTTTTATCCCTAATGTTGGTATCTTTGGGTTTGTCAAAGACTAGATTGCTATAGATGTACCCTTTTTTGTCCTTTGTATCTAATCTGTTCCACTGATCGACTGGTCTATTTCTTAGCCAATACCAAATGGTTTCGGTGGCTGCTGCTATATAATATGGCTTTAGACCAGGTATATCTAGACCACCTTCATCTGACTTTTTTCCATTAGTTCCCTTGCAATTCTCGACCTTTTATTCTTCCATATGAATTTTGTTGTTATTTTTTTCTAGGTCATTAAAATAGTTTCTTGGGAGTCTTATTGGTATAGCACTAAATAAATAGATTAGTTTGGGGAGTATTGTCATCTTTATTATATTCGCCCGGCCTATCCAAGAGCACTGAATGTCTTTCCAATTATTTAAATCTGACTTTATTTTTGTGGCAAGTGTTTCATAATTTTTCTCATATAATTCCTGACTATTCTTTGGTAGATGGATTCCCAAATATTTTATACTCTCAACATTTGTTTGGAATGGAATTTCTCTTTGTATCTCTTGCTGTTGTATTTTGTTGGTGATATATAAAAATGCTGAGGATTTATGTGGATTTATTTTGTATCCTGCAATTTTGCTAAAATTCTGAATTATTTCTAATAGCTTTTTAGCAGAGTCTTTGGGGTTCTCTAAGTATACCATCATGTCATCTGCAAAGAGTGATAGTTTGATTTCCTCATTTCCTACTCTAATTCCTTGAATCTCTTTCTCGGCTCTTATTGCCGAGGCTAGCGTTTCTAGTACTATATTGAATAGTAATGGTGATAGTGGGCAACCTTGTTTCACTCCTGATCTTACTGGGAAAGGTTCCAGTTTATTTCTATTGCATATTATGCTTACTGATGGTCGTCAATATATGCTCCTGATTATTCAAAGGAATAGTCCAAGCGTTTTTAGTAGAAATGGATGTTGGATTTTATCAAATGCTTTTTCTGCATCTATTGAGATGATCATATGGTTTTTATTAATTTGATTATTAATATGGTCAATTATACTAATAGTTTTCCTAATATTAAACCAGCCCTACATTCCTGGTATAAATCCTACTTGATCATAGTGTATTATCCTGGGGATAATTTTCTGAAGCCTTTTTGCTAATATCTTATTTAAGATTTTAGCATCAATATTCATTAAGGAGATTGGTCTATAATTTTCTTTCTCAGTTTTCCATCTACCTGGGTTAGGTATCAGTACCATGTCTGTGTCATAAAAGGAGTTTGGTAGGACTCCTTCATCCCCTATTTTTTCAAATAGTTTATATAACATTGGGGCTAATTGTTCTTTAAATGTTTGGTAGAATTCACATGTAAATCCATCTGGTCCTGGGGATTTTTTCCTAGGGAGTTGATTAATAGCTTGTTCTATTTCTTTTTCTGAAATGGGACTATTTAAGCAATTTATCTCCTCCTCTGTTAATCTAGGAAGCCTATATTTTTGGAGAAAGTCATCCATTTCACTTAAGTTATCAAATTTATTGGCATAAAGTTGGGCAAAGTAACTCTTTATTTCTCTAATTTCCTCTTCATTGGTGGAAAGATCCCCCTTTTCATTTGTAAGACTAACAATTTGATTTTCCTCTTTCCTTTTTCTGATCAGATTTACCAAAGGTTTATCTATTTTATTGGCTTTTTCATAAAACCAACTCTTGGTTTTATTTATTAATTTAATAGATTTTTTTACTTTCAATATTATTGATTTCTCCTTTTAATTTTTGTATTTCGAGTTTAATTTTTGGTTGGGGGTTTTTAATTTGGTCTTTTTCTAGCCTTTTAAGTTGCAAGCCCAATTCGTTAATCTTCTCTTTCTCTGTTTTCTTCAAATAAGCCTCTAAAGATATAAAATTTCCCCTTATTACTGCTTTAGCTGCATCCCACAGATTTTGGTATGATGTCTCATCATTGTCATTATCTTGGGTGAAATTGTTAATTGTTTCTATAATTTGCTCTTTCACCCAGTCATTCTTTAAGATTAGATTATTCAGTTTCCAATTACTTTTTGGTCCATTTACCCCTAACTTCTTACTGAATGTAGCTTTTATTGCATTGTGATCTGAGAAGAAGGCATTTATTATTTCTGCCTTCCTACATTTAATTTTGAGATCTATATGTCCTAATATATGGTCAATTTTTGTATAGGATCCATGAACTGCCGAGAAGAAAGTATATTCCTTTTTATTGCCATTCAGTTTTCTCCAAAAGTCTATCATACCTAGTTTTTCTAATGTTCTATTTACTTTTTTAATTTCTTTCTTATTTGTTTTGTGGTTTGATTTGTCTAAATCTGAGAGTGCAAGGTTGAGATCTCCCACTATTATAGTTTTACTGTCTATTTCTTCTTGCAACTCTCTTAACTTTTCCTTTAGAAAGTTAGATGCTATACCACTTGGTGCATATATGTTTAGTATTGATATGGCTTCATTATTTATGCTACTTTTCAGCAGGATATAGTTTCCTTTCTTATCTCTTTTAATTAGATCAACTTCTGCTTTTGCTTGATCTGAGATAAGGATGGCTACCCCTGCTTTTTTGGCTTTACCTGAAGCAGAATAGATTCTGCTTCAACCTTTTACCTTTACTGTGTATGTATCTCCCTGCTTTAAGTGTGTTTCCTGTAAACAACATATTGTAGAGTTCTGACATTTGATCCAGTCTGCTATCCGTCCCCGTTTGATGGGAGAGTTAATCCCATTCACATTTACAGTTAAAATTACTAATTCTGTATTTCCTGCCATCATATTATCCCCAGATTATGCTTTTTCCCTTGACCCCCCTGAACCTCTTCCCTGATATTTAATTTATAGATCCCACTTGTGATGCACAGCCCTCCCTTTTTTAGTATCCCTCCCCCCTCCTTTCAAGTCCCTTCCCTTATTCCCCTTTTCCTTTTCCCTTTTCCTCTCCCCCCTGAAATGAGGTGAGAGAAAATTCTCTGAAAAAAAAATATGTCAATTATTTACTCTTTGAGCCTCTTCTGATGAGAGTAAGATTCACACAATGTTTCTCCCTCTCTCTAAATTCCCTCAGAGATGGTATATTTTCTATGCCTCTTTCTGGGATGTAGTTTCCCTCTTTTTATCACTCCTTCCCCTTTTTCTGACACTACCCCCTTCCCTTTACTACTCCCCCCTTTTTTTATATCAGTAAAATCAAATTATCCATGCGGATTTTCTATATATCCACAACAGAGATACAGTTCTCAAGAGTTCTGTGTATCTTTTTCTGTTTCTCTGTTTCTCTTCAGTCCTGTGGATGTAGATCAAATTTTTTGTTTAAGTCTGTTTTTTTTTCTTAGAAACAAATGGAATTCCTCTGTTTCATTGACTGACCATCTTCTTCCATGGAAGAAAATGCTAAACTTAGCTGGGTAGTTTATTCTTGGTTGCAATCCTTGGTCTTTTGCCTTTCAGAATATCAGATTCCAAGCCCTTCGATCTTTTAATGTGGAGGCAGCCAGATCTTGAGTGACCCTTATTGTGGCCCCTTGATATTTGAATTGCTTTTTTCTAGCTGCGTGCAATATTCTTTCCTTTGTGTGGTAATTCTGCAGCTTAGTCACAATATTCCGTGGAATTTTTTTTTTTTAGGGTCTTTTTCAGAAGGAGTTTGATGAATTCTTTCCGTGCCTATTTTCCCTTCTGTTTCTATTATCTCTGGACAGTTCTCTTTGATGATTTCCTGTAAAATAGAATCTAGGCTCTTTTTTTGGTCATAATTTTCAGGAAGTCCAATGATCCTCAGATTATCTCTCCTAGATGTATTTTCCAGGTCTATAGATTTTCCCAGTAAGTATTTGACGTTATTCTCTAGCTTTTCATTTTTTTTTTGTTTTGTTTGACTGATTCTTGGGTACTCAATGAATCATTCATTTCTATTTGTTCTGTCCTGATTTTTAAGGAGTTATTTTCTTCATTCACAGTTTTTAGTTCTTTTTGTATATGCCCAATTGAGTTTTTAAATGAATTATTTTGCTCTATTGAATTTTTTTCCATTTCCCTAATTTTTTTTAGAGAATTATTTTCTTTTTCAAATTCAGAAATCCTACTTTCTTGAGACTTTTTTATCTTTTCCAATTAAGAAATCCTAATTTCCTGTGATTTTTTAACCTTTTCTAATTCACAAATTTTGTTTCCCTGATTCTCCTGTGAATTCTTTATTTTTTCCAACTCAAATTTCAGAATGTTGTTATTCTCTATCATAGCTTCCCTTTCCTTTCCCCATTTTTCTTCAAACTCTCTTAATTTTTTAATAGTCTCTTCTAGGAGAGAGTTATGTGATGGGGGGCAGGAATGGTTCCCCTTTAGACTGTATCTGCTGGCTCTTTGCTATTAACTTCATTGGGGTTGGAAACCTGCTCTTTCTCTGTGTAGAAGGAATCAGTGATTCTTTTTAGCTTTTTATTTATATTTTAAAAATCTTTTGGGGTCTGCCCTTGGGGTAAAAAGTTTATTTATTTCTTTCTTTACCAGCTTCCTCCCAGATCGGATGGATGCAGCAGCTCCTGTGCCTGAGCTAACAGAGAGCTCTGGGAGAGAGTTCCCCTCCCTCTCCCTGAAAGTGCCTCAGGGGTGATTAGTATGGCTGCACTGTGAGGGTTGCCCAGTGAAGGACCCTGCTGTGTGTCCTAGCGACTTCCCTGAGGTTTAAGACTGAACAGTAAAGGCAACACGAAGCCCAGCCAATGTGTCCCGTGGGCGTGGATATCAGCAGCTGACATGAAAGGCCCCTGCGCTCAAACTGGAAGTGTCTGCCCAGAAACAGTGGACCCTATTTCAAAGGTTCCACTTCTCTGGGACTTCAGCAGCTGAGTTCCACAGCCTCCAGCCTAGCCAGGCACTATGTGAATTAGATGTTGCCTTGGGCTGTGTCCCCCTTTTCAAGCTCTTAACTACCCCCAGGTGAAGCCCTGGACAGCTAGGTCACTTTCGGACTGGGGTGGTTCTAGGCTCTGGCTTTATATTTTAAAGTGGCTTGATTTCTCTTCTGAACTGCTGTTTTATAAGCAGAGAAGAGCTAACAGCCTGTTCCAGATTCTTCTATCTCAGTGGCTTCTCTGATCCCAGAGTTCTCCCCAGCCCAATCTGCGCAGTGTGCTAGCACCTCACCCTGTCTGCACTGGCCTTTTGTCTTTCTCCCCTAGGAACCGACCTTTTCTGTTGAAACTCCACATTCTCTTCAGCTGGTAAGTCGTGCTTCCAGTCCTTGTGGTTTCTATCAATCCAGCGTTATTTTTGAGGCTGATTTAACTAATCGGTAATGAGGGAAGAAAGGAGCTCACAAAATCTCATGTATCTTCTCCGCCCTCTTGGCTCTGCCCCTAGTGTCATTATTTTATTAAGTGATCACCTGGTACTGTTCCCAGTTAACTCTTTCTCTTTTAATTGTAACAAAACTTGTTCTCTCTATGCAAAAGTTGATTTTATATAATCAAAATTTCTCATTTTGTCTCCTTGTTTTCTCTATTTCTTGATTGGTCATGAATTTTCTCCGTATTCCTTTCTTCAAATGCAATTTTTCTTTATTCCTTCAATTGATTTAAAATGTGATCATTTTTTGTTGTAGCTAGAAACTGGAAATTGAATGGATGTCCATCAATTGGAGAATGGTTGGGTAAATTGTGGTATATGAAGGTTATGGAATATTATTGCTCTGTAAGAAATGACCAGCAGGAGGAATACAGAGAGGCTTGGAGAGACTTAAATCAACTGATGCTGAGTGAAATGAGCAGAACCAGAAGATCACTATACAGTTCAACAACAATACTGTATGAGGATGTATTCTGATGGAAGTGGAAATCTTCAACATAAAGAAGATCCAACTCACTTCCAGTTGATCAATGATGGACAGAAATAACTATACCCAGAGAAGGAACACTGGGAAGTGAATGTAAATTGTTAGCACTATTGTCTATCTACCCAGGTTACTTATACCTTCAGAAGCTAATAATTAATGTGCAATAAGAAAATGGTATTTATACACATATATTGTATCTAGGTTATATTGTAACACATGTAAAATGTATGGGATTACCTGCCATCGGGGGGAGGGAGTGGAGGGAGGGAGGGGATAATTTGGAAAAATGAATAAAAAAAAAAAGAAATATTATTGAGCCTCTGCCTCTAACTAGACTCCCACAAAAATATACTTCAGGACCATCCTTATCTTTTCTCTTCATATGGATGCTCTACTTTGTTTTCCTCACCATTGGTTTCACATTCCCTACTTTTCTTGAAAATTTAAATGAATGAAAATCTTTTCATCATTTATCCTTTTGAATTTGGTGGGGGCCCATCTCCAGGTCCCCCTCTGCCTCTTACTTGAGTGTTACCTGCCCCTTTCATGTGCCTTCTACTCTAGAAGACCTCCACAATAGATCTCTATTCATTTTTTTTTAATTTTTTAAATTAATTTTTATAATTATAAAATTTTTGACAGTACATATGCATAGGTAATTTTTTTACAACATTATCCCTTGTACTCCCTTCTGTTCCAAATTTTTCCCCTCCTTCCCTCCACCCCCTCCCCTAGATGGCAGGCATTCCCATATATATTAAATATCTTAGGTACAATATATATGTGCAGAACCGAATTTTGTTGTTGCAAAGGAAGAATTGTATTCGAAATCTCTATTAATTTATAAGATTTCAGGGCATTTAGCCCCCAAATTGTTAATTTGCCTCTTTCTCCTTTATGTCTGATTATTTAAATCTCTCTCAAATAGGTACTATTTGTCCCTTGGTAATCCTTCTTTGTTCTTTCTTTTACATCTCAATTCATTATTTTTTTAATAGCCTAGGTACATGAGATCATTGATTTTATCATTTGGCCTTTGTTTATAATTGCATTTATTTTATCTTTATTAGATTTCTGTTCTGGGGTTATTTACAAGCCAATATTTTCCTCACCTTTGACTTTGATGTTTGTTCAGTTCTTTCTCAGTTGGTTGGTTGGTAAAACTGTCTCAGAAGCCACCTTTGAATTTTTTTAACATTGACTTTAGGCTCAGGTTCTAAAACATGTATTAATTTTGATTTCATGCTGATGTATATATGATGTAAGATGTTGGTCTATATCTAATTTCTACCAAATTGTTTTCTACTTTTCCCAGAAAATTTTGTCAGATACTGAGTACTTATTCTAAAAGTTTGTATTTTTGTGTTTGTCAAATATTCGATTACTATATTCCTTTGCTAATATGTATTTTGTAAGTAATATATTCCACTGATTCAACACTGTATTTCTTATCCAGTACCAGATTGTCATGATGACTATCACTTTGAAGTACAATTTGAGATCTAGTACTATTAGATAGCCTATCTTCATTTTTTCCCCATAAATTTCTTGACATTTTTAACTTTTTGTGCTTTCAGATAAATTCCGTTATTTTTCTAACATTATAAAATTTTTGATAGTTTGATTGGTAGGACATTAAGTAAATCAGTTTAAGTAGGACTGTCATTTTCATTATATTGGCTCAGCCTATCCACGAGCAATTAATATTTCTTCAATTGTTTAAATCAGATTTTATTTGTGTGAAAAGTGTTTTGTAATTGTGCTCATATAGGCCCTGGGTTTGTCTTGGCAGGTAGACTCCCAAGTATCTTAGATTGTTTACATGTATTTTGAATTGAATTTCTGTATCTCTTTCTGCTGGACTTAGTAGTATGATATAGAAACGCTGAATGATTTATGTAAGTTTAATTTATATTTTGCAACTTTGTTGGAGTCATTTCAATTAGTCTCTGGATTCTCTGAGAGCCTTTAAATATGCTATCATATTATCTGTAAAGAGTGATAGTTTACTGTGTGATGATCCATTCTGATGGACCTAACTTTTCTAAGCAATGAGATGATTCAGGTCATTTCCAATGTTCTTGTCATGAAGAGAGCTATCTACACCCAGGAAGAGGACTGTGGGAACTGAGTGTGGATTACCACATGGCATTTTCACTTTTGGTTTTGGTGTTAGCTTGTATTTTGTTTTCTTTCTCATTTTTTTCCTTTGTGATCTGATTTTTCTTGTATATTTGTAGAAATATGTATAGAAGAATTACACATGTTTAACATATATTGGATTACTTGTCATTTTAGGGAAGGGGATGAGGTAAAGGAAGAGAAAAAATTTGGAACAAAAGGCCTTGCAAAGGTGAATGTTGAAAATTTTCCATGCATACATATTGAAAATAAAAATCTTTAATTAAAAAAAAAAAGAGTTAAAAAGTGTTGGTTTTGTTTCCTGACTGAATATTCTAATTCCTTCCATTTATTTTTCTTCTCTGATTGCTATAGCTAACATTTCTAATATCAATAGTTGTAATGACATATAGCCTTGCCTTTTATTTTACTATTTAATGTTTCATGTGAGTCTTACATTTGAAATGAATCCTATTTTCCATTTAGCTGTCTTTTCATCAGAATGCTTGAAGGTCCTCTATTTTGTTAAATATCCATTTCCCCCCTGAAGGATTATATTCCATTTTGCTTGGTAGGTGATTCTTGCTTGTAATCCTAAATCCTTTGTCCTTCAGTATAAAAGTGCTCTGAATCTTTAATATCAAAGCTGCCCAATCTTGTGTTATCCTATGATTCTCTTGTTTCTTTCTGGCTGCTTGGAAAAAGTTCTTCTTGGTCTGAGAGCACTCTTTGCTGTAGAACTGTGACTAGGATAACTACCCCCTCTGGGGCCACAAACCCTGGGACAATAGTTTTTCCCCTTGCTTTTGGACCATGACCCAGAACTGCTTATGGACAATACCAGTCCTGCACCCGGTACCATTGAAGGGTACTCTATAATTTCCTGCTGACTACTTATCTGACTCCATCAGCATCTGTGGGTGAGTTTTGAAAGCTGTAACAGCCTCTGTTTCAATTATCCCCAAGCCCTACAGCAGGCTTGCAGGGGTATTGTTCACACTGGGCTGTATTACACTCTCACTCTATTGAGACAAATCTTTCCTGCTGACCTTCCAAGTTGTCTTGGGCTGGAAGATTGTTTCATTCCAACCCCTATTGGTTCCAGTGCTCCGTAATTTTTAAAGCTTGGTTTTAAAGTTGTTCGGAGGAAAATTTGGGAGTACTCTAGTGCTTGTACTCCACTATCTTGACTCCACCTCCCCATTCTGACATTTTAGAGATAAGGAAATAGAGAGTCAGGTAACTTTAAGGAGCTTGTAAAAATTGCACACTTAGTCACATTTAGAGCTAGGATGTGGCCCTTGGTCTTCTGAATCTTTCCACTTCAGAACTGGCTGGTTTGCTTCAGAGAAGTTACATAGAATGTTTGGTGCTCCCAAATTGCAATAGCAGCATGAGGCTAAAGAGGACTTATGGCAGTCTCCCAGTACTTGTTTTGGGGACTTTACAAAGGCAGTGCTTGGGAAAGTTGATGGCAAGCACAAGCCTCCCTGGGACACATTTTTGTCACTCAAGAATTGGGCTGCCACTTTGTCACATGGAGAAACATCGTAGGCCTTGGTTCTTGGACAAATGGCATGAAAACGGGCTACTAGCCCTATACTAAAACCCATCTAGGAGGGAAATTCCTGTGGGAGATTTTGTAACTGTTACCAAGAAAACATTTGATTTTTACAATGTTACTTGTTGGAATTGTACAGTCAGTGATGGTTTAGAGAACGAAATTGAAAATCAGACTGTATTTGTTGTAACTCAAGCTCATGTCGCAATGCTTCCTGCAAAAATGAGAAATGCTATCATACTAAAACTGGTCATATGTTCAAAACCATAATAGAAAACAAGGAAACAGACCCGAGTCCCAGGGGAAAAAAGAGATGTATCAGCTGTGTCATATGAGGTATCACTCTGTTGGTTTCACTTGTAGCTTCCCCCGTCTCTCTTGCAATGTCCACTTCTAATATACAAAACAGGAAAGTACAAGCTAGACAGAGAGAGGAGCTAGCCAGGAAAGTCCCAGTGGGGTTTGCCAGACAGACTAAGAAGGGGCAACAATTGTGTCCGAGGATGAAAGACTAAGGGAAGTGAACAGAAACAGACTTACTAAAATTCCAAGATGAATTACAATGTGATTGCAGATATACAAAGGATTGTGTAACCTTTTTGCTGTATAATCATACAGGACAAGATTACAATTGGGACAGTATCAAGAGTATTTGAATGGTGTATTCTCAGTAACACAATTGAAGATGAAAAAGAAAGTTTATGTAAACTAGCATCTGACACAGAGAAGGCTGCTCATGAAGATTTAAATCCAGATAAAACTGCTGAGAAAACACACATTGGTTTGATAAGACTTCTTCATGGTGCTTGGAATTAGAATCTTTGATTGCCCTGTGGGTTGTTGTGTTGTTACTACTAGGTTGCCCTGTAATATTAGGATGCTTTTCTAGATCTTTCTCTCCTGTCTTTTCAGAGGTTGTAGCTCAAGAAAGGACTTCTTATAAAAAAAAGGATTTGCTAGGTAAGGGACTCAGCAGAACGGGAGTGCAGAGGACACTTTGACAATGGTGCACAATAAGTTTTTTGCCACGTTGCAGAAACACCCTTGTGGAGGAAGGAGTAGTGATGTGTGACTGGGAAAGGGGATGGTCTGAGGCTAACAGTGCAGTTGCTCATAAATAGGGATGGCTTGAAGGGCCTCCCCCCTGTGAGTGAGTTGCTGAAGTGGCTGGGTTGGCTCAATTCCCATTGGCAGATACTTGCACATGCCAAACCCATGAGCTGCTTCTCTGAATGAGAGTAGCCCATCTGTGAAATAGGTTAGGCTCACAGGGCAAAATAGTCAATTACTCTAATAACCTAGTATTTGATAAAGCCCTAAACCCCAGCTTTTAGGATAAAAACTCACCATTTGACCAAAACTGCTGGGAAAATTGGAAACTAGCATAGCAGAAACTACGTATTGACCCACAGCTAATACTCTATACTAGCATAAAGTCGAAATAGGGTCATGATTTATACATAGAGTGATATTATAGGGGCAGCTACTTAGGGTAGTAGATAGAGCAACAGCCCTGAAGTCAGGAGGAGCTATGTTCAAATTTGGCCTCAGACACTTCACATTTCCTGGATGTTTGACCTTGGGTAAGTCATTTAACCCCAATTGCCTGAGGGGAAAAAAGAGAGATAGTAAAGGAAATTAGATGAACAAATGACAGTTTACCTCTCAGATCTGTAGAAACAGGGAAGCACCTGTGAGGACTAGATGTAACTGCACTAAAGGGCAGGGGGGCGCGGGTCCATCAGGAGATATTGGGAGATTCCTGGACTCCATTACAAAGTCCCCCCCCTGGTTCCCTGAGGAAGGCTGCCATAACTGTGAGAGGGTGATGGGTTTCAGTTACAGCTCACCTCTTAACGATAAGCAATGCGCAGGAGAAATACAAAAAAGCCATTTTACTCTCTATAATCTCATTAAACCAAGCCTGAAATCAGAACCAGCAAAAGCGGTCAGGGAGTTTACAGTTGAGGGCAAACAGGCCCATCTCTGAGCAGCAGAGGTCCCTCTCCTGAGCCAGAGGAGGCAATGCTCAATGGCCTCCCCCTCCTCCCCCTTTGCCCCGCCCTGTGTGGCTCCTGTGGGGGCTCTCCTAACACTAAGCCCTAAATGAAAGAAGAAATGAGGAAATGCGGAATCTGAAATCCAAAACAGAGACAAGGGCGACATCTAGCGGAACAAAAGCAAGAGGCACCAATTATAATCCATCTTCCCTTCACAAAGTTGTGCTACAGGCTAGAGATCAAGGAGACAGGGAGGGGAGGAAAGGAGGGTGTCCTGTTAGAGAGGAGGATGAGACCCCTTTGACCCCAGGCAGAGAAGAGACAGGACGGCTCCCATTGGCCACTTACTCTGATCATAGAAATTTGCTTAAAGAGGAGAAAGCAGGGGCCTGACTGTGACAGCTCACAATCCCCCCTTCTGCCTGCCGGGAAACCTGTGCCAGTAACTCAGGACATCCTCTCTTCAGGGCTGGTGCTCTAGTCACTGGGCCACCTAGCTGTCCCAGAGCTTATATTGTTGGGGTTAAGATGTCCTTTGTTATTCTTTGATAGTCTTGTGAGTTTCAATTTTTTAATTTAAGTTTTATTTCTTCAACTAATTTTCCATAACTGTGGAAACCAAATTTATTTCTCACAATAAGTCTATGTTTCCTCCTTGAGGAGTACTTTGAGTGTCAGAAATTTGGGGCTATTTCTTTAATCATTTTCATTTTGTTTTGCTCTAAGGAGCAGCCATACCCAGTGAGGGAGGCTGAACTAAGTCTATACCTTCCCAAGCCAATACAAATAACTGATAGGCAGTTTTCTGCCCCAAATTTCAGATGAACCACCCAAAATCCCATGCTCTTTCATTATGAGCATTCCTGGTGTCTACGGTATCCCTTCATTGCCTGTAACCTTTCCCCCTAAATACATCTACCTTTTGTCAAAGACTGTGGCCAGAGAGAACCCCAACTTTGGGTGTCTACCATCATTTGGTGACCACAGATCACATCAACAGGAAAGAAAATAAATAAGATGGAAAACCATCAGAAACTAAGTGCATTGGCCAAACACATGGTGTCCATGTATCAGCCTGGAAATACAGATAAGCTTTGCCAAGCAGAAGGATGTACTGGAATCTGTGTCCAAGAGACAGGATCCTCCTGTATAATCCATCCTGCATTGTATGATAGGAAACTGAGGGTGTCTTTTGTTGCTTGTGAAGCTATCTTTTACTATTTTTAATAACCTTGAAGTCAAAGATCAAATTATGGTAGAAGTATCTCAAACATAGTACTAATCTCAGAGGTCATCTTTTCCAACTTCTACTTGGACACAAATTTAGTTCCAAAGCTCTGAAAATTGCTCAAACAGGTTTTTCTTATAATCTGTTCCTCTTTGGGGTGGTTCTACCATTTGGAATATTCTTCTTTTTAATGAGCATTAATTTGTATCCCAAAGTTCTTGTTGTCCCTAGAATAGGAAGTCTGTCCTTGATCTGCCTTACCATTGCCTCCAAATTCCATCATGAATGTTGGAAAAGGAATGGAAGGAAATAAGCTGTAAAGGGCTGAAACTCTTGAGTGCAATGAACTGGGGTTGGACAATCGAGCACTTGAGGCTAATTACTGATTGGACAATACTCTATAAGAATATGCTTGGAAAATGGCCCTTCCCACTATCCTGTGCTGCCCCAATTGTTTGGTGTATACAGAGAATTATGGGAGGGAGAGGAGGTGCAGTGAGACTAGCCAGGGTCACTTCTTCGAGATAGACGAGGTGAGGCTGAAGAGATCCTACCTGTCCACTCTTTTCACTTCTACTGCTAAAGACCAAGAATAAACCTGACTCCAGCTGATTCTAAGATACCCAGGGTGATAATGTGGTCACCACAATAAGCATTTCTTTTCAACTACTATTTCCAACTGTTATGCCATATGCTTTCTTTACAATATATTACCAACAACATTATGTAAGAACGACTTCCAGCAACTGAGCTATTTTGACTATTCCAAGTGCCAAAAATACTGATGAAGAAGGAAATAAAGAAAGATGCTATTTTTATCCAGATAAAAAACTGATAGAAATCTGTTATATCAGAATTTTACACATGCATGTTTATATGTGTATACACACACGTATATGTATTTGTGTTAATATGGATGTGTGTGTCTATATATGCATGTTTCTATGTAACAGCAGCCATCTTTAGCATGGGGACAGGCAAAGTAAAAGAAAAAAACTACTTGAGAATTTGCTTATCTATCTGAAAACAATAGCAAATTGTACATTGTAGATTTTCAGTCTCATATTCAATCATCTTTTTATTTTACTATCTTATAGAAATGCTTGTTTGTAAGTTAAAGATAATACAGAATGAAAGAAAGGAAGGAAGGAAGGAAGGAAGGAAGGAAGGAAGGAAGGAAGGAAGGAAGGAAGGAAGGAAGGAAGGAAGGAAGGAAGGAAGGAAGGAAGGAAGGAAGGAAGGAAGGAAGGAAGGAAGGAAGGAAGGAAGGAAGGAAGGAAGGAAGAACTAGATACATAGATACATAGATACATAGATGGAGAAAGAGAGAGAGAGAAGGAGTAAGGGAGAGTGAAGCAAAAGTTTCAACTTTAAAAGTTTAAAGTTTGTTTTTTCATGGAATAAAACAAGCATTTTCATAATAGTAAAATAAAAAGATGATTGAATATGAAATGGAATCTGCTATATAGAATTTGCTACTCCTTTCAAAATGACAAGAAATCATGTATTTTTCTTCCCTCCCCCATCCTACAAATGGGTACTATTAGATACAAATAGGTATTTATCTATAAGTTACTCTACACATATTTTCATTTATGAGTTTTTCTCCAGATCTATATAGTATCTCACTTCATATGTCCTTTATAGATAATTTGGGTATTTATAAAAGTCAAAATAAATTCTTCACTCAAAGTCATTCTTGGGACAATGTTGCTATCACCACATAAAATGTTGTTTTGGTTCAGCTCATTTCAATCTTCTGTACTTTGTATACTCTTCTGTACATTGTTCTAGTTTTTCCATACGTTTCTAAAATCTGGAGCTCATTATTATATCATAATAGTATTCTATCACAAGCATATACCACAACTTCTTTGCTCATTTCCTATTTGATAAGCATCCCTTAAATTTCCAATTCTTAACCACCATGAAGAATACTGCAGTAGGGTAACTAGATAGTGCAGTGGATAGAGCACCAGTCCTGAAGTTGGGAGGACCTGGGTTCAAATCTGACCTCTGAAACTTAGCACTTCCTAGTTGTATGATCCTGGGCAAGCCATTTAACCCTAATTGCATCATCAAAAAATACTGCTATAAACATTTTAGATCATGTTTTACCCTCATCATGTAAAGCATACTAATGTTCAACCTGGGTTCAAGGAATAATTTACAGGGCGAGTGCTCCTTCTATAGACCAGCAAATCTAAACATATGGTAGTCATTTTAGAAAATATGTCTTAATAATTTTCATAAGCTAGGGGAGAGTTTAGCATGTCCCCTCTACCCTTATATCATTTTAGCCAATCTCTTAAGTGTAAAATGATGTTTCAAGGTAATTTTAATCTGCATATTTGATCAACGCTGATCTAGAGCCTTTTTTGCATGACTATAAATTGTTTTGTTTTGTTTTGTTTTCTTCAAAAACTGCCCATTCATTTCATTTATCAATTGGAGACATAACTGGTATTCTCATAGATTTAACAAAATTCTTTTACCATTTCAATCTCCCTCTTATTTATTCAGTATTAGAAAACCTTTTAGCAATTTCTTCTCCAGGGTTGATAAGATTTTTTTACTTTATCCAAAAAGAGAGCCCAAGTCATTATTAAGTCCCCAAAGGGTTAGGAGAGTTTTTGAGGATTTCTTTACTTTTGCCAATCAGTACATATCATTATTTGTTCCAAATAAACACTCAAGTTGATAAGCATTGTAAGCCCACTTTGGATTAGTTCTATTCATCATAGTAAAGGAATGATTGCATGATCCTCTAGAGATATTTTTTTCATTAGCATCACCTCATGACACAATGTTTTCCACCTAATTCCAAACCAGAAAAATTAGAATGTAATCAATGATATTATCGATCTGCTATGTGAAATAGCTATTGATACTCAATGACATCAATTCAGTTCATTGTATTACTGCATGCATCTATCAACCCTTGTAGCGAGCTGTCGTCTCCAGAAGCTGCTGGATCGCTCTCTGGGAAGAGATCTGCTGTGTCTACTCAAATCTTTCAGACAGATTCTTCTTCCTGTAGTGAACAGTTGTCTCCAGGCAGTTGCTGTTAACTCTTGTCCTTAGAAGTGACTTCCCTTCCTGCAGAGAGCCCCGTCAAGCCTGATGCAATGCAGAGTCTTCTCCCTGAATCTCCTCCAGCTCTTATCCTTCTCCATGTAGACTCACTTTCCAGGCCCACTGTTGCTTTTTATCCTCCCAGAGAATGGGCGTGGGATAATGCAAGGGCTTCTGGGAAGAACCAATTCAGCCAATGAGCTTGCTCCTTCTATCAAGTCAACCTGAGTTCTCACCTTGTAATTGTCCAGAAAACCTGAATTCTCACCTTGTCACTGTCCAGACAACCTGAGTTCTCACTTAGTAATCCTAACATCTCCCCCTTTCTTTTGATTTAGAACATAGGACAGTCATGACCTTGAAACATAAATCCATCAATATGGGAAGTATTACAGATAATTACATAAATGACCGTGAAACATAAATCCATCAATATGGGAAGTATTACAGATAATTACATAAATTACATAAGCACATAGTAACATAGTAACATAACACATGCTAGAAGTATATAACATAATCATAAATTGAAAATTTATAAATGTCCATAAGTCCATTGTCCATTAGTCTCATCTTGTGTGAGGAAGTCCAATGATTCCTGCTGGTTTTTAAAGTTCTTTAACAGTCTTCTTATTATCCATGCTCTTTCAGTGTCAGATGTTTCTTAGATCTTCTCCTTTATTTTGAGGTCTTTCTCTTTTCTGTCTCTCTCTGATGGACAAGGCGAATACGACTCGTTGGCACCCATCTGATTCCTTCTCCTGCTGAAGAAATACAAGCAAACCCTCTCTCCCAGGCAGTTAACCTATCTAATTATCTTCTATTTACCACTTTCTAAATCTCTTCTCATCATCTGGCAATTACATTGGAATTGTTTGCACTGGACACATCCCTGTTGGTTTAAAAAGCCTGTATTCTCCCCAAGTGTAATCCATTTTTGCAATCTGATTGCCTTTTGGCTCACTTATCAGGTAATCCCTTTCTGCCATGTGATTGCTTTTCTGCTGGTTGATCAAATCAGAGTCCTGACCTTCTAAAGGCTCTTTGGGTGTAACATCAGCTGCCACCATGCCCCAAGTCTTTTTTGCCTGGGGCCCTGGACCTGGGCCCCTCATCCCATTTCTCTGAATTATTCTACACTCTGATGCCCAATGGAGTCCTTTGTTGCATTTTGGACATGGGGTTTTAGTCTTCTTTCACCCTGTCTTCTCACTGTATCTCCATACCTACACTGAGCTCTTAGATGTCCAATTTTTCCACATTGAAAACATCGCCGAGTTTCTCTAGAAGTCCCTTGCCAGGAGGGACCCTGCCTTTCCACATTCATCATTGTCCGGGTGTAAAAAGCATTTGTTCCCACTGTAGCACAGCGTCTTATGATCTCCTCTAAAGGAGCATCTTTGTCTAATCCCCATATAATTCTTTTGCAAATCTCATTGGCATTTTCCTTAGCCAGATGTCTGGTCATTATTTCTGTAGCTGCATTTTCTCCAATAGTTCTTTTGACAGCAGTTTGCAAACGTCCCACAAAATCTGCAAAAGGTTCATTGGGACCTTGCTGTATTTTAGTGAAAGCCTCTCCACAATCTTTCTGTCCAGGGAGGACACCCCAAGCTTTTATTGCAGCCTTAGCAATTTGTTCATATATTGTCATGGTATAATTAGTCTGTTCTGAATTCTCTCCATACCGACCTTCACCAGCCAAGTGCTCAAAAGTGAATTGTGTGTTAACTCCTATTTCCAAATTGCATCTGACTTGAATTTTACATAATTCATGAAATTCTGCAAGCCATAATAAATTTTCTCCAGTTCCAGACATGTCCTTGCTATGGATTTCCAATCATTTGGTGTTAGGACTTCATAAGACAAACCATCTAGTAACATTTTAACATAAGCTGATGTAGCCCCATAAAGGGTACAACCTTTTTTCAAATCCTTAATTTTATTCAAATCTAAAAGTGCATATCTTCTCCTTTTTTTGTGATTTTCAATCACAGGATATGCATGTATAAAATCACTTATATCCTGTCCTTCTCTCTTAGCTTTAACCAATGCTTTTTCTAATCTTGTCATAGGCTTAGGCTGCTTCACAGGCAATTCTGTTTGTGTTTCTGCCTCTTCCCCTACTTCTTCCTCCACCTCTGAAGGTGGGGTTGATGTGGGCCTGTCAATAATCTGTTCTCTAGGCAGGGTTGAAGCTTCTTCAAGAGAATCATACCCTAATTCCTCATTTAAATCCTCTTGCTCTAGGGAAAGATCTTGATCTTTCCTTTTTTCCTCACACTTCCTCCTCTGTTCATTTTTAAAACTTTTCCTTCTCCTACAACTTGCTTGATAGTTTAAGACTAATTGAACTATGTTGTAGATATAAAATACTTCTGCAGAAATTGAACGAGGCCCATTTTTTGCATGAAATTCTTTCATTTCATATCCCACTAGCTTCCATTTATCTACATCTATCTTTTCTTCCTCTAAGAACCAAGGGGATGTGCGTCTTAATGCAGACAAGAGTTTAGCAATCTGTACCCAGGTTACAAGTAAACTCTGCTCCTCAATTATCTTGATTATACTCTCTATAGTACCAGTCCTGAATGGGGCTGGAGCCGAGGCTGCCTCTGGGGCTGGGGTTGAGTCGGCTGAGGTCCAGGGATTGAATTTAGCTAACATGTGCCCCATTTCAGCTATAAGAGATTCCTGGTTTAGCCCTTAACAAGTTAAGTTCCTTATTTATCTATTAGCATGCTCACTTAATCTTTAACAAAGTTTCCTCATACTCACGGTTCTGGGTCAGAGAGACTGAGATCTGGATGGGAGGCTTTTCCACTGGAATCAGGACCGTGTCCGGGCACCAAAGTTCTCACTTAGTAATCCTAACAAACCCTGGACTGATTAGTCCTCAGTGAACAGTGTAGCAGACTTTAAATCATTGAAAAGGTTATATATAGGGCTTTTCTCCTTCTGTAAAGCATAGGTGTTGCCTAGCCTCTCTCGATTTCTAAAAGTGGTAGTCAATTAAGAACTTGGCAGACAGAGAATTTATACCATACATCCATTCAAAATGATTACTGGGAAAGGAGCTGCCAAAATAGATTCCAGCTGAACGTTATTCTTTTTGTTCCAGATTTCTTCTCAGATGTCAAGAGGAAACCCTTTAAGACAGTCTTCCACTGATGATGCATTCTGGATGGGTCATGGATCATCTCAGGTAAGGACTCTGAATGAGAACAATTACTGCTTTTTGTGAGTTAGGGATTTTTAAAGAAAGGCTTGCTTTGATCAGCCACAGCTACCCAGCTAGCACATCAATGCCCTCATTAGCCTATGTTCAAAGTATCCTTCTGGACATTCTGGCCTCTTATATAAAAGTTCCAGCTTAAGAAGTGTCCCCAGCTTAATTGTATGCCCACTGCTTTCTCAAATGGTCAGGCTAAGGGCTATAGTTCCCCAAAGACACCGTGCTGGAGAGATTATGTTTTTGTGATCTTCATCTCCCCACTTTTCTGTGAGCATATCAGTCTTCATAAAAAAGGGATAATCAATGTATGTTCTAATATTCTCAGAATGTAAGCTTGTGATGGGTCTTAGCAACCTATGGAAATAATTGTTCTGTCCCGAGGAAACAGTCAAATCCTTAGCTTTGTAGAGGTAAGAAGAAAAATTTGAAACAGGGTAGGCAGTCTGGCAAAAAAGGAGGGAAAAGTTCCATACTAATAGGAGATGCTGATACTTTTTCATGGAATCCAACAGACATGGCCAACTACACAAGTACACACCAACACTCTGCCATTAAAGCCAACCACCCAACCAAGACATACCGATTACACAATAATGCTTCCATCAGTGGTAATAACACGCCAATGACATGTTAGCAACATGCTGATCATCTGACAACTACTCACAAACACATTGCCATCACATCCAAGGAATCAGAACTTGCCCTCAGGCAGCTTTCCTACTACTGAGCCAAACTATTATTGCTGCTGCTGCTGCTGCTGCTACTTCTACATGGTGTTGAGAGAGTACTGTTATGCAATAAGAAATTATAAGCTGGATACTGTCAGAAAAGCCTGGAAAGACTTACACTAAGTTAGCAGAAGAAGGAGAATAGTGAACTTGGTAACTGCAAGATTGTAGAGTGAAGAACTGTGAATGACTTAGCTATTTTGCCAGTTCTGAATGATTCATCGTGAAAAATGCTCTCCACCTACACACACACACACACACACACACACACACACACACACACACACACACTCACACACACACAAAACTTGATGGAATATGGATGAGGGTAGAAGCTTAGTTTTTACTTTATTTTTCTTACATTTATTTAATCTGCATACATGAAAATTATAATATTTGACATTGGTCAGTGAGGAACCACTGGGATTTCCTGAACCATGCATTGACATAGGCAGCTTGGCATTTTGGGGATCTCATTGCAGCTTCAAGGCATAGAGAAGTGAATGGAGGGGAGAGACTGGCGGCAGGAAGACCAAGCAGCACATTACTGCAATACTGCAGAATGAGGGCTGGAGATAAGACAGCAGCTACTTGAGCATTAAGGTGATAGACAAGAGAGATGTGGGGGAGAAGAACAAAGAATTGGCAACTGATTGGAAATGTCAACTGGGAGAGGATGAGAAGTGGACGATGACACAGATGTTGGGCTGAACTTGACAGCATGGAAGGCTGGAAGGATGGTCGTGCCCTAAACTACAAAAGAGAAGTGTAAATGAACTTTTTGGAGGAGATGCCATGTGATCTCCTGACAAAGATACATGTTGTAAAGAATAAAGACACATGTGGCAATCCAGGAATCCCTGTTCATTCTTGATATTATACTTTGTAGCACCCAAGATAAAAATGGGAGGGTGGGGGAGGAGGAAGGGTTCCCACACACTGGTTATTTCCCAGGAATCAGTCTCCCTCCTTTCTGGAGGAAGGGGCAGATGGTGCCTGCAGCAGCCCATGGGGATCTAAAGTGGAGGGAAGATCTGATGGGGAGGAGGGCCATTTTCTCAGGGGGCACTAGGACAGCTGCTATTGGAGCTCCTAAATATAATCAACATCATAGTGAGTTAAAGATTGCATAACCTCAACATGATGAGGAGAAATTGGGGCTCTAAGCCGAGATGGATCAGCTCTTCTCCTCGTGGTTTGATTAACCTCTCTCTCCTTCCCCAAAGTAACCCAAGGGCAGGTCCCCCAGCGAATGAATTCCCTATCAATGCTGTACTTAAAACAAAGTCTTTATTTATAATAAAGGGATAGACAGGCATTTGGCCTCCAGAAAGGCCAAACTGCATGGCAAGGGGACACCAGTTGGTGGGCACAAAGGCAGGTATAAACTGAGTGCGAGGACTAGAATTTTAGAACTTCATTTTATACATAACCAGGGTCATAAAATAACATTTGCACAGAGATGTTATCCAAGAGGTTCCAGAGATATGTGTAAATAAGACAGGAATTTCTCTTAATCATTTGTGTCTCAAGTTATCTCCTTTTTACCTCTCCCAAGACAAGAATTTTCCTCCTAATTACTTTTATCTCTCTTTTTGACCTTATCATACATACTATAATGACAGTGAGAAGGGAGGGATCGAGAAAGTGCCAAGAGAGCAACTGAGAATCAGAGAAGGAGCCAGAATAAGCCAGAGAGATGAGACACTGAATGGGCCAGAAAAAGAGAGGGAGACAGCCAAAGGGGCTGAGAAAGAGATACAGAGATATAAACAGCAACAGCAGAAGCCAGAGAAAAAATAGTGTCACAGCATCTGTAATGTGCTCTCTAGTATAAGTATTGAAGGAGTCTACTCAGCAGGTGAGTGAACTAAAATGAAATCTTTAAAAGGTGAATTGTTCCATTATTTGGTAAATGGACTTGTACCAAGACTTGAAAAAAGACTTTGAAAATAGAAAGAATTGGTGATTATTCAAGCTGTTAATGTTCATAAACATACATGGGAAATGAGAGCAACAGACATACAGAGTCCAAGATAGCAAGCCAGAGCGAGTCAGAGAAGGAGAAAGTCAGAGGAAAAGAAAGAGGCAGAGAGTGAAAGAGCAAGAGGATAAGAAAGAAAAAGAGAAATTCAGAGAGAGAGGGTGGTAGGGAGAGAGAGAATGAGATAATGTGTAAGAAAGAGGAGAAAAAAAAGATAAAACATAAGCAAGAGAGTCAGAGAGTAGATGAGAGAAAGAGAATGAAACAGAGAGAAGCAGAGAAAAAAGCTAGAGTAAATCAGAGTGATAGGGAGAGAATGAATGTGACCATGGGAGAGAAGAAGAGAGACAGCCAGAGAGTGAGAAAGAGAAAAAGAGCCAGACAAAGAAACTGAGAGGGGAGCCAGAGTGAGAGAGATTTAGAAAAAGAGCCACTCAGAGACAAAAAGAGAAAAAGAGGCACAAAGAATCAGAGAGAGAAATCCAGAAATAGAAAAAAAGGAGAGAAAGAAAGTGCCGGAAGGAGAAAGAGAGAGCCAGATAGTGAGACAGAGAATGAATAGGAGAAAAAGAAACAGAGGGCCAGAGAGAGAAAAAGAAAGAGGAGACACTAACAGAGACAACAAGCCAAAGAGCACCAGTTGAAAAAGAGAGTGAGATAGAAAGAGAGAGAGAGAGAGAGAGAGAAATTTTAATTGACTTCTCTGTGTGTGAATTAATTAAATGTAGTGTTTGGCAATTTAATTTAGCTCTTCTTATAGATTACTACCACTGAAGGAGGGGAGACACTGATTCTTTTGGATATTTAGCAGAATCCACAGACACCTGTCTTAAATCAGGATTAGTCTGTAACAATATACACCATTATACTTCTAATCACCCATGTTTGAAACCTAAAGTGTTAATTTGGATATCTCACCTTAACAGACAGACAGAAAGTGAGAGAGAGAATGCCAGAGGGAGCCAGATAGTGGAAAAAAAATTGAGAAAGAGAGAAAGGAACAGAGAGGCAGAGAGAAATAGAAAGCAAAAGAGAGAGATAGAGACAGACAATCAGACCAACAGATGAGAAAAGTCAAGAGAGGGGAAAAGAGAAAGAAAAATGATTCCAAGGGACTGAGCAAAACAGAGACAGAGTCACAAATATTATAAAGAGACTTAGCCAGAGAGAAAGATGCCAGAAAAGCATAACATAGCATATAGAGTGAGAGAGTGAAAAAGAGACAAAGAAACTGTGAGAGTAAGAGAAAGAAAAGAGGAACAGAGTCATAGAGAAAGTGAAAGAGACAGGCACAAAAAGAGAGAGAGCAAGCAAAAAACAGAGTGAGAAAAAGAGAAACAGGAGTGAGAGGGGGGGCCAAAGACACAGTAAGGAAAAAATAGCCTGAGAATGAACGAGAGACTGAAAAAAAAATGGAGAATGAGAGAGGAAAGAATGAGAGACAGACAGAGAGCAAGCCAGAGAGTGAAAAACAGAGTTAGAAAGAGAAAGAAAGAGTTAGTGAGATAGAAAGAAACAGTAAAAAAGGAGAGAGTTATAAAGTGAAATGGACAAAAGACTGGCCCCCTCATCCCTGGGTCAAGGGGCCTCAGGCTTATAGGAAAATGTTGCTTAAACTAAATTAAGGGAAGTGTTATGTTCAGAAGGGGCCCCATCCCCCGGTTCATGAGACCCTAGACTTTCCTAGAAATAGGTGTCTACATTGCAAAAAAAGGTTCCGTTGTGTACTCACTCTCATCCAGATACTTCCCTATTGTAAATGAGAAATTGTGTCAGCGATTCCTAAAATTTGTAACCACAAGGCTGTACGAGGATGTGGCAAACGGGCTTAAAAGTGTACCTTACTAAAGGTTCCGGACTGATCTCTACTAGCCTGTCTACTGGGGTCAGTCGCTTGCCAGCTAATAAACGATGCTTTAAATTGAATAATCTGGTCAGGGCTGTCTATCTCGTTGTCTGTCCATTTCAAAGGAAGAATGAGAAAGAAAAAGAAGCAGAGGGAGACAGATTTAGAAAAAGTTAAAGGGATAAAAACCTCAGAAAGACATACAGAAAGACAGAAACTGTAAGGGAGGCACACAGACACAGGTTTTGGAAACAGGGATATGAGGGATAGAAAATCCTATCCAAAAATGATTACTCAGCGATCACTCATAGAAAAGCAGAATTATTTATTAGAATCTCGAGAAGCGGACCCCATCCTGGTCTGTGAGCCAGATTCACAGCAGGAGGGAGCCACTCCCTTGGAGATGTTTACAACTTTTATACATTTCAGACAAAGAACCTCCAAAATCCCACCCTCCATAGGTTGCGATTGGTCATATTTGGTCAGTGGAATGCAGCCTACAATGTGATTTATATCCTCTTCAGCCACGTATAGATTAATCTCTATCTGGGCAAAGGAATGCAGCCTAGGCCTTCACGTTGATGCGGGCATAGCCCCATTTAAGATTTCTTGTACCTTTGATTTACAAGATCTGGTCAAAACTCCAAGGGGCTCTCCCGGATTAGTATCTGAGACAGTTTGGGCTTGTACCCAGCGCCCCCACCGGATCTGACCTGGCTTGGATCTGCTCAGATAACCCAATCCCCAACTATCTGCTCAGGTTTCCCCAAAACAGTTTCTTCCTTATTTGAAAAACCCACCAAAAAATCTGGCCTTCCAGGAATCAACCTGAGCTCCGCCCTATGTTTCTTCAAGCAGATAAAGGCAGCAAAGGGGGAGTCATCTTTGGTCAGAGAGTTGAAAGATGCCAGCCAAGTTGCTTTGCATCAGAGAATCTCTGTCCCGCTGTTTTCAGCTTATATCTTCCTCTATCTAATGCCAGACCTTAACCTTGCTTCCAAACATGGCAACAAACATCTTTTTACCCATAGGTTTTCGACCCTGTAAATTCATTTACAGGGGACTCTTGCTGCCACTAGACCTGACTTAACTTTGTATCTTTGCGCCGAATCCCAAGGGAATTGCAGGGAAGCTCCATGTGACTCCCTGTACCCCAATCCTGCCACTAGACATCAGTTAATCCTATTGAGGTATATACCTCCTCATTAGGTATTTACTGCAATTATTTGGTTCCCAGTTACCTCATCATGTTACTGTGGGGAGCCAGCACTGAGCTGAGGGCAAAGGTCATATTCTTAGGCAAATACTCACCTAGGGTAAAGAAGCCTGTCTCCACACAATTTACACTTGGGGCAAAGGTTATATTTTTACCATCCCTGAGTAAAGAATTCTGTCTCCACACAAGTTACATTCTGGAATAATTCTTGTCACAAGAACTTTCTGTGGATTTATAGCCTTTGTTTCTTGCTCCATTTTACCCTATATAAGTTTATGCTTATCCCTACAATAAGCGAGACTTGATCAGAAAGCCTGTCTTGTCTCCATTCTTCACGTCTCCTGTCTCCCGTTCCCTATTCTTCTCTTCTAGGTCCACATTTTTGTCCCGCTGGACGGGACAATTGGCGCCCAGACGTGGGGCCTGAAGAATCATGGAATAGGCAATGGTTTCTGTTGGATTGAACCTCTTGGAGAAAAGAAAGACTGCAGTCTTTTGAAATTGAAAGAAAGGTCGCCAAGGAACCGCCTGACCTGAGGAACAGAGACCTGACGTAAGTGAGGCGTCAGCACAATGGGACTGGACATTAGTGTTCATGATAAATTTATTAAGGGTCTCAAAGACTCTTTAAGGACGCATAGAACAAAGATTAAAAAAAAGGATTTAGTAAGATTTTTTCAATTTCCGGAGGATATTTGCCCATGGTTCCCACAGGAAGGAACTATAGAAGAAAAAAGGTGGAAGAGAGTAGGGGACTGTCTGAATGACTATTACAGAACTTTTGGGCCTGAAAAGGTCCCTATCACAGCCTTTAACTGCTGGAATTGTATCAATGATCTTATTGCTGTCCATCGCCACAATGACAACGTAAATAAAGTCATCCAAGACAGTTCCTCCTTTTTGAAAGGTGCTCTCAGACGCACCAATTCTAGCCTTGAGTTAGGCCCAGCTAGAAATGAAAAAGAACAAAAGGAGGAGGACTCCATGTCTATTACCATGCCTTTAGATAAGACCTCAAACAATTCCCCTACTAAGACTACATACAAAAAAATCTACCCCTCTCTGGAGGATAATCCTTTGATTATGATTTGACCCTGCTAGCTTAGCAGAACTAGAAGAAGCCATTCAATACAATAACCCTGATTATACTTTTCCTGTTCTTTCTAATGCTAACATTAATGCCCCTCTGCGCCCACCACCCTATTGCATTATGCCTGCTTTTCCCTCCTCCTCTAACTGTGCTCCAGCCCTCTCTGTCCCTGTTCTCTCTCCCTGGGACCTGAAAATGCAGATCCAATCACTCCGAGAAACTTTACAATTCACAAAAGAGAGCAATGACCTTTTAAAGGCTTTTAGACTCAGAACTCTCCAAACAGCCTGTCTCCGCTGCCCCTGCTCCCTCCACCCGTCCTGCGTCTAAGTCTTCCCATTCCCTCTGTTCACGTTCAGCAGCCACTGGCCCCCTCCAGCTCTTTCTTGTTGTTGAGACCCAGCCCAAAAAATCGGATAATGATGATGAATCAGATGAGGAAACTGCCCGAGAATATAAACGCCCTCGGCTATAAGACTTTAAAGGAACTTAAGTCTGCAGTTTCTCATTGTGGTCCCATGGCACCTTTTACTCTCTCTATCCTTGAGACCCTTGACCACCTATGGCTAACACCAATAATTTGGTACCATCTTGCGCGTGCTATACTTAGGGGGTTGATTTTGTGTTGTGGAAATCTGAATTTAAAGAAACCTGTAAAAAAACTGCCCACCGAAATAGAGAGGGTGGTGGCGAAAGTGCTGCTTGGTCTTTTGAAATGCTTGTTGGTGCCCATCCTTATAACACAAATGAGGCACAAACTCAATATGCAGCCAGCCTATTTACCCAAATCCACAACGCAGGCACTAAGCCCTGGAGAAAACTACCCCCTAAAGCGTCCGCCACCACCTCCATAGCCAATATCCCCCAGAAGCCAGAGGAATCTTATACTGATTTCATTAGCCGTCTCACTGATGGGGCCAAGAGGCTTCTAGGGATATCTGAAGCTGAGAGTGATTTTGCTCTCCAGCTTGCCTTCGAAAATGCTAATTCTGCTTGCCAGGCTGCCATCTGCCCCTTTAGAAGACAGGGTACACTTTCTGATTATATCCGTCAATGTGCTGACATCGGACCTAGCAGTCAGATGGGCGTTGCCATTGGTGAAGCTATCCATGATGCCCTAGCAGGCGTCATTTCTTCCCCTGCTCAAGGCAGGTGGTTTAATTGTGGCAATCTCAGTCACTTTTAAAAACAATGTAACCTTCCCAAACAAGGCCGTGTAGGACACCCTGCTGTTTGCCCCACGTGCAAAAAAGGCAAACATTGGGCCTCTCAGTGCAGATCAAAGACTGATAGCTATGGACACCCATTGTTGGATCAGGGAAACTTCCATGGGGTCTGCCCCAAGCCCTGTCAGCAAATCAGGGGCCCGGCCTTGGGCTGAACCGGTTGGCTCATTTTAACAATCCCGCTCTTGCGGCATCTCCCAACTGGCCAGAGCCACCCCAGGAAGCTCTGGATTGGACCTCTGTTCCGCCTCCCACCCAGTACTAACACCCAAGCAGGGCCCGCAAGTGCTGTCTACCAGTGTTTTGGCCCCTGCCTCGAAGGATTTTTTGGATTAATCCTCGGGAGAGCTAAGCTCCTCTCTCACAGGGCTCACCATTCACCCTGGAGTGGTGGATGGTGACTTCCAGGGAGAAATTAAACTTGTGGCCTCAGTGCAGTCATTCCCTGTAACCATCCCTGTGGGTTCCAGGATTGCTCAACTCCTTCTCTTGCCTATCAATAATGCCCATGGAACTGCCAAGACCCAGCGCCTTGGCACGGGCTGCTTCGGGTCCTCTGATGCCTATTGGGTTCAGAACATTTTGTCCCAGAAACCCATGCTGAACCTTAGACAAGATGGCAAACTTTTTGAGGGTCTTATTGACACTGGTGTGGACGCCACTGTGTTAAGAAAAGAGGAGTGGCCTAAGGCATGGCCCCTCTCAGCCTCCCTCACCCATCTTTGGGGCATAGGCCAAACTGCTAACCCTGAACAAAGTTCCAAGATGCTTACAAGGGAGGACTTGGAAAAAAACACAGGCACCATACAGCCCTAAGTCCTCTCTGGGCTTCCCTTTAATTTATGGGGCAGGGATCTACTTTCCCAGATGGGCCTGGTTATGTTTAGCCCTAATGAGACTGTTACCTCTCAGATGCTTAAATAGGGATTCCTGCCTGGCCAGGGTTTCGGCAAGCATGCACAAGGCATGAGAGAACCCATTTTAATTCAGAAACGCCCTGACTGCCTGGGATTAGGAAATTTTCCCTAATGGTCACTGATGATCCCGCACCCCATGCAGATCAGATTTCTTGGAAATCCAATGAACCTCTCTGGGTTGATCAGTGGCCACTCTCTAGAGAAAAGCTGACAGCTGCTGAACAGTTAGTGCAGGAACAACTCGCAGCTGGCCACATAGAGCCTAGTAAAATTCTCCCTGGAACACCCCCATTTTTGTAATAAAAAAGAAATCAGGTAAATGGCGCCTCCTTCTGAATCTTAGAGCAGTGAACAAAATGATGGTCATAATGGGCGCCTTGCAGCCAGGCCTGCCCTCTCCTGTTGCTATTCCCCATAACTTTCTCAAAGGTATAATTGACCTTAAAGACTGCTTCTTTACTATCCCACTCCACCCTGCTGACTGCCAGTGTTTTGCCTTTAGCCTTCCCGCCACCAACTTTCAGAAGCCTATGTCCCGTTTTCACTGGAAGGTTCTCCTGCAAGGGATGGCAAACAGCCCTACGCTCTGTCAGAAATTTGTGGCTCTCGCTGTCAATCCCATAAGGGACCATTGGCCTTCCCTATACATCCTCCATTACATGGATGATATTCTCATTTCAGGAAGGGATGGCTCTGATCTTCTAGCTTGCTGTGATGCCTTAATGCAAAATCTCCTCTCCAAAGACCTTCAAGTGGCACCGGATAAGGTCCAGCTCAAAGATCCTTATACTTATCTAGGTTTTGATCTCTATAGGACAATTATTAAACCTCACAACCTTAAGCTCAGGACTGACCATCTGGTTTCTTTAAATTATTTTCAGAAACTCCTGGGATATATTAATTGGATCCGCCCCTATCTCAAACTTACCACAAGAGACCTGAAACCCCTGTTTGACATACTCAAGGGTGATCCAGACCCCAGGTCACCTAGGAGTCTGACTAAAGAAGGTGTACAAGCCCTCTCTAGAGTAGAACATGCTATCCAAGAACAATTTGTCACCTTTATAAATTACTCTGAGCCCCTCCACTTCATTATTTGTGCCACCCACCATACCCCTACAGGAGTTTTTTGGCAGTCCTCCCCTATTTTGTGGGTCCATCTCCCCACCACTCCTGGTAAGGTCATTGTACCCTACTATTTAATGGTCGCTAAGCTTGTTATTTCTGCCCGGGAATCTAACATTAAATATTTTGGAAAAGACCCAGATGTAATTATACAGCCTTATTCTAAGGCAGAAGTGGACTGGCTATTCCAAACCACTGATCTGTGGCCTATTGCCTATGCCTCCTTCGCTGGTAGCATTGACAATCACTATCCTGCAGACAAGTTTTTGCAGTTCTGCAGAACCCACCCTTTTGTATTCCCAAATAAAACCTCACCTCATCCTTTACCCTCTGCACTTGCTATATTTACTGATGGCTCCTCTACTGATGTTGCTGCTTATGTTGCCCATGGACACACCACTTCCATCCCTGCCCCCTATGTCTCAGCTCAGCTTGTTGAACTCTTTGCAGTGTTTACTGTCCTCCACACATACCCAGATACTCCCCTTAATATCTACACTGATAGTTCTTATATTGCTCAATCCGTCCCCCTTCTTGAGACTGTCACATACATCAAGCCAACTTCTACTGCCACTGATTTATTCCTTCAAATACAATCTGCCATTCGGTCCCTCTCAGCTCCTTTTACCTATGCCACCATCATGCCCACACCGGCCTGCCTGGGCCTTTGTCTGAAGGGAATGCCCTTGTTGATCTTGGTACTCGCTCATGCTATACCCTTCTTTCTTCTGCTATACAAGATGCACAACGTGCACACTCCCTCCATCACCTTAATGCCCATATTTAGCGCTTGTTATTTAAAATCACCCATGAACAAGCTCACCAGATAGTTAAACAATGCCCTGCATGTGTCACCTTCTTACCTACACCCCATCTCGGGGTCAATCCACGTGGATTACTTCCAAATGAAGTGTGGCAGATGGATGTTACTCATTTCTCCGATTTCAGGAACCTTAAATACCTCCATGTGACCATAGATCCCTATAGTGGATTCCTTTTTGCCACACTTCAATCTGGAGAAGCCTGTAAACATGTCATTGCTCATGTACTAGTCTGCTTCTTGGTCATGGGAATGCCTACTTCTATTAAAACTGACAATGGCCCAGGATACACTGGCCAAGCTTTCAAAGCCTTCTGCGCCACTCTTTCCATTCAACATGTCACTGGCATTCCCTATAACCCCCCAAGGCCAAGGCATAGTAGAAAGGGCTCATCAAACCCTTAAAAATACCATTCTTAAACTAAAAAAGGGCACTCTATACCCTATTAAAGGATCCCTCGGAACCTCGTCAACCATGCCTTATTTATTTTGAATTTCTTACATCTTGATATCAAAGGTAAAACTGCAGCTGATTGCCTCTGGCACTCCAATTCTGCTCACAGTTATGCAGAAGTACTATGGAAGGACCCTCTAACCAACAAATGGCATGGTCCAGATCCGGTCCTTATTTGGGGCAGAGGGTCGGTTTGCATTTGCTCTAAAGAAATGAAATCTGCCAGGTGGTTGCCAGAGCGCCTAGTAAAACAAATAGATAGTCATTCAGAAAATAACGATAAAATAACCTTTTCCAGGGAAGATGATTCTCCCTGAGACACATTTTCCTCTTTTTGCAGGTCATAAAGACAACCAACCGCATGATCCTGCTTGGGACATTGTTAATCCTCGATCCCCTGACAGAGGGAAGCTTCGGGCCTCAAACAATTGTATGGAGCTCCTTGCGAATGCACGGGGATATACTACTGTCACCTCAAAATCTTTCTCTGTCACTGATTGTGGCACCTTTAAATCTTATTTGTCTAGGGAAATCCTACCAGTGTGTTAAAAAACCCACTATAATCCCTTCTTCTAACAACCGACCAGGACCTTGCCCTAAAGGCTGTTCCTTTGCCCTGGCAATGCATTCCTCCTGCTATGATCATGTCCAACATGTACCCACACAGATAGTAATACTTATCTTACAGCTATACTCCAGAGGTCATTTAGTGGCTCTAGAGGAGGGGACTGGGATTTCTCTCATCCTACAGGTCACAGTCCCTATCAACAGGCCTCCTGCCTAGGTACTATAGGAAAAGATGTCTGTTGGCCTGTCACTGCTCCTATATACATTTCTGATGGAGGAGGACCAACAGACATGGTGAGGGAAGAGGTAGTGCAATGCCAGATTGAAGAATTTATTAGGCAAATGTATCCCCCTTTACACTATCACCCTCTAGCATTGCCTAAATCGCGAAATACGGACCTTGACACTCAAACCTCCTCCATCTTAGAGGCCGCATTCAGAACATTGAATTCAACTAATCCCACTTTGGCAAAAGATTGCTGGCTGTATGTGACTCTTGGCACCCCTATGCTTATTGCTATTCCTATTAGTGACATGAACAAAACTTTGTCTAAAAACAATTGCACCATTGCAATTCCTTTCCGTGTTCAGCCTGTAGGATTTACTTGGGCACGGTGTATAGAGGATGCCCCTCAAAATAATACCTATGACGTAGATGTAGTATTTGTCACTTTTACTAATTGCTCTTCCATTACTCCCATTTCCTATCCTGATCCCTCCACTGTTATTCCCTCTCCTCTTTGCCCTGACTCTGGTCAGGTGTTTGTGTGTGGTGGTAATTTAGCTTTCACAGCCCTTCCAATAAATTGGACTTGTGTTCAAGCCACCATCCTCCCTGACATTGATATCATTCCAGGAGATGAACTAGTCCCTCTCCAGAGCCTTGACTACATAAATGGCCGAAAGAAAAGGGCTGTCCTCTTCATACTTTTTCTGGTTGGTCTCAGCATCACGGGAGCAGTAGGCTCATCAGGGCTAGGGGTTGCTGTCTACTCCTATACCAAACTTTCCAATCAACTCATTGATGATGTTCAAACCCTTTCCAGCACTATTAATGATCTTCAAGATCAAATTGACAGTCTGGCCGAAGTAGTCTTGCAAAATAGGCGTGGTTGAGACCTCCTTACTGTAGAATAAGGGGGGGTGGGGGGTATGTTTAGCCCTACAGGAACGCTGCTGTTTCTATGCTAACAAGTCTGGAATTGTTCGGGACAAGATAAGGAAGCTCCAAGAAGACTTGGTTAAGCAGCACAAAGAACTGTTTGACAATTCCCTGTGGAGTGGATTACATAGGATACTTCTATATCTTCTCCCTCTTATTGGACCCCTATTTGCTTTCATTTTGCTTTTATCCTTTGGCCCCTGGGTTTTTCGGAGACTTACAACCTTTGTAAAATCTCAAATAGACAGTGTTTTGGCAAAACCCATTCAGGTTTATTATCACACCCTTGAAACAGGTGATGACCCCCCTGACTCTTATGTGGATATTGGGAGCATTCTGAGGCCATCGAGATCTGGTTAGCCAATGACGGGTAAGATTCCTCAAGGATTGGTCAACCTAAGCCAGGAAGAAATGCACATGTATATCCTTCCTATGATGGGTAAGGCTTTTCCCCAAAGGAACAACCTAAGCCAGGCACAGGTCGCTGGGCATAACGCCTTCTCCACATTTAAAAAAGAAAAAAGGGGGACCTGTGGGGAGCCAGCACTGAGCTGAGGGCAAAGGTCATATTCCTAGGCAAATACCCACCTAGGCTAAAGAAGCCTGTCTCCACATAATTTACACCTGGGGCAAAAGTTATATTTTTACCATCCCTGGGTAAAGAATTCTGTCTCCACACAAGTTACATTCTGGAATAACTCCTGTCACAAGAACTTTCTGTGGATTTATAGCCTTTGTTTCTTGCTCCATTTTACCCTATATAAGTTTATGCTTATCCCTACAATAAGTGAGACTTGATCAGAAAGCCTGTCTTGTCTCCATTCTTCATGTCTCCTGTCCCCGGTTCCCTATTCTTCTCTTCTAGGTCCACATTTTTGTCCCGCTGGGCGGGACATGTTACCTCATCAATGGACTGGCGCCTATAGGTCTGGTTTACGTTAGCTAGCAGTCTCTGATCAATATGTGATTAATCTGTAAGTTCTTCACCATATCTTACTCCACACAGGGAGAGAATAGGATAGGAAAGGAAAGGAAAGGAGAGAGAGAATTTCATTCAGCATTGCTAATCTCATTACATTAGCTTTCTCTCTAAACCCAGGCCTTTCCTGAACTTTCTTATTTTTCTCATGGTAATACAATCATATATAGGATTAATCTGTAACAATATACACCATTATACTGCTAATCAGCCATGTTTGAAAACTGAAGTGTTAATTTGGATATCTCATCTTTACATACCCCACATATATAAGCAATTATATGCAAATTCCTATTTTAAATATATCATAAAATTCTAAGGGAAATTTCATTTTCTCCCTTCCTCATCCACCCAAGTGATGCCTACCATTAAATACCAATACCAATGTGTGTGTGTATGTGTATATATATAATAGATTTTACATACATTCATTTTTGTTTTTATAGTGTTATGTAGAAATCCTTGTTTTTAAAAAATATATAATAGAGTTAGAAATGCTAAGATTTAGCAACTGCTTATGTATACATATACTGTATTTAACATATACTTTTATTGTGGGCATAGCCCCTTTAAGATTCCTTGTCTGATCTACCTTTGGAACAAGATATTCCTAGGGGAAAAGATCCATATCTGAGCCAGTTTGGGCTGAACCCAGCCCCCAGTTAGTTTGGGTTTTCAGCCCCCTTTGATACAAGATCTGGTCAAACTAGTTTGGGCTTGTACCCAACCCCCCCCCCCCACCAGATCTGAGCTGGCTTGGATAAAGCCAGCCAAAAATCTGGCCTTCAAGGAATTAACCTGAGCTCCTCCCATTACTTCTTCAAGCAGATAAAAAGAGCAAAGCTAGAATCATGGGGGTCAGAGAGTTGAAAGATGCCAGCCAAGATGTTTGCATCAGAGATTCTATGTCCCTGCCGAAAGCGGCGTATATCTTCTTCTATCTAATGCCTTTCACTAACCAGACTTTAACCTTGCTTCCAAACCTGGCAATAAACATCTTTTTACCCATCTAGATTTTCGAGCCTGTAAATTCATTTACAGGGGACTCTGGCCGCCACTAGACCTGATTTAACTTTGTATCCTTGCACCGAATCCTAAGGAGTTGCAGGGGAGCTCCATGTGACTCCCTATACCCTGAATCCTGCCACTAGACCTCACTTAATCCTATTGAGGTATATACCTCATTATTAGGTATTTACCTCATCATGTTACCTCATCCTTCTCTTCTCTTCTCTTCTCTTCTCTTCTCTTCTCTTCTCTTCTCTTCTCTTCTCTTCTCTTCTCTTCTCTTCTCTTCTCTTCTCTCTCTCTCTCTCTCTCTCTCTCTCTCTCTCTCTCTCTCTCTTTCTCTCTCTCCCTCTCTCTCTCTCTCTCTCTCACACACACACACACATATACACACATGCACACACAAACATCTGAAAAGATATTTAGGGACAGAAAATCCTGATCTTAAAAAAAATTTACAATGGGCAATGATAATACAACTAGTTGTTATTGCCCCAATTAGAATGGTCCTCCACCTAATCAGACCTGCCCTAGTCAATCTATTAGTTTTATTTTGTTTTTTAATTTCATCCATTTTTCTTCCCCTTTTCAATGAGGATTTCTCTCCTTCCCTTCACTGTCCCTCTTCCCTTTCTGTTTAGCCTAGATTTTCCTTCTCTGACCCATGGCCTTTTTTCTATTCCCTGTATACTTCCTACAGTGAAAGCCCCCAAGGTGACCATTCAGAACTCTTCCCTATAGACTGTTTCAGCCATTGCTAACAGGCCATTCACACAGATTCCTCCTTTCCACTGTGTCTTCCTTTCAGAATACTGTGGATCACTGCAGGGGTCAGAGAGAACATTGCTCTATTGCAGGGAACATTGCCTCTTGATATTTATACCCTCTCTTGACTAGCTGAAGCTTTAAAAAAGTCTATGAGACTAAACCTAAGTCATGTGGTCCCAGAGGTCTACAGAACCAGAAGATCAGGCCTTAGGCTCCAGGTTGCAGAAAATCACATGATCTCTTGGCCTAGAGGACTCTGAAGGTTGGAATCTCACTGATCAGCAGATTATCTCTGCCAGTCAGTAATGTGTATAGGATTAGTCCCAGGGCAGAAGACTTTGAAATTGTTGACAGATTATCAGAACAATTGCATTCTAAAGTCAGAGACTCTCAGGAAATCAAATATACCTTCCCTAAAGTCTAAGGGAAGAAATATTATTCTATTCCTAAGTCAGAAGACTTTTACAGTCATTGACAGATAGATTGTTTAACAATAGCTCTCTAAGGTCAGAGAGTCTCAGGAGATTTTGCAGACTCAAATTGGCCAGTTCTGGGTCCAGAAAAATGTCATTTTTCATTTCATTAATTAATTTTTTAAATTGGCAGCACACTGCTTTTCCAATTCCCCAGGTTTTCAAATTCTCTAATCCCTTTTAGACTATGCTCTTCTCAGAACACATACTTAAATTTAAAGTTTTTCACTAATCTTTCTATATACCTCAGTTAAAGATTTTATCTTAATTAAAGGTGGTAGAAGCCTGAGGGAGAAGGTGCTCTCAGAGATGAAAAGCATGGAGGGCTGGAAGGGGTGTCTGGTAGGATTTGAGTTCTGTGGAGGACTTTGGAGATCTGGGAGGAGTTTAGGGCAGAAGATCTTTTCATAATGAGGGGCAGGACTTAGGTAGGAGTGGCACTGAGAATCCAGAAGTTGAAGCCCTGAGTGTAATTGGAGGAAAGGGCTCAACCATCCTGAAGGAAGGACAGAAAAGAGCTCTAAGGGATCAGGAAGACTCTCCCAGAGGGGGCTGGCCAGAAGTCTTTGAAGTCTTTGAGCTAGGATCAGTCTGCCTTCCCAGCTCTTCTTTCTTCCCAGCAGCAGAAACTACTCTACCTTCCCTGGGAGTTCCAGTTTCTCTTCCTTTTTTCTCTGGCAGTTCATAATCTCTCTCCCTTTTTCCCTGAGATCTCAGATCTCTCCCCATTTTTCCTTGACAGCTCAGATCTCTCCCCTTTTCCCTTGGAGATTACAAGGCACTCCAGCCACCAAAACTGTGCTTGCAGCTCCCAGGTAGATCTGGGCCAGCATCCCCCCTATTTCTTGGGTTCCACTGGCTGCCCTTGCTTTTGGGTCTCCTCTTCTGACTTTGTGATATATGACCTCCAGGCCTACTTGGAGCACACCTTTTTACCTAGGCTGTCTTAGAGCCTTGGAGATCCTAATCTCTGAGATCAGAAAAGGGGACACAATCTCTAAGAGTGATCATTTTAAAGGGAACAGTGCCCCTCCCCCCTTCAACACTTTCTTAGACTTCAGACTTTGTCCATTGAAATCTTCGAGTCCTAGTTTCAGCCTTCAGATCAGGACCCAGGTGTTCAGTTTCCCCATCCCATCTCTTGGTTAGAGACTCAGCTGTCTTGCCTTCAGAATTCAAGTTTAAGATCTTCCAGAAGTTCCTAACAGTCCTTCCCAATCTTTGCTATCTTCCTAATCAGGAAGGGGCCTACTAAAAGAGCTTCTCAGTAAAAATAAACCCATTTTTGCCTAACCTCTCTTGGATACTGGGACTGCGAATTCTTTTATAAAACCTGTGACATCCGCTTGGGGACCCTCATAGCTGTGAGGGTATCTCACCTCCCAACAGCCAGAATCAGGAATAATCAAGTGGTAAACAAAGAAACCGAACTGGGAAATTGAATCAGAAGAATCTGACCTTGAGCAGAGGCTAGTGTCACCCTCCCACTTTTTACCCAGGTAAGATGTCCACCTAGAAAGGTGAATTTAGAGTTGGGTTAGAGTTAGAGTCGGGAGGTGGGCTACTGACTTCATGATCTACCAGCAATGATACTCAAATTCAAAACTGAAAATCTCTTGGAAGGGTAACCGATATTCTTTTATCTTTAATAACAAATTCTACTAATTACAACTTAGGGCTAGATACATTATTTCTAAACATTTACCCAGACTCACACACACAGGAGATTTTGTTTAACAAGTTTTTTTTTTTCTTTTTCTCAAGTTTTAATTCATCTTGGCATAAGAACTACTCAATAAATAACCTTATAGATTCTTAGTAAACACATTCATTGTTTAGGAACTCTACATCCTGAACAGACTCATTTCTCAAGGCTGATGACCTTACTTACCCAGATGGTTTCCAAAAAACTGGCAAGCTTCCAAATTAAGGGGAGTTAACAGAAACCCCAGGGAAGGGTCTGAGCTTGCTGTTGCTCACCCCAGCTATTCTTAGTGTTTTCATGATCCCCCTGTTTAACACTCCCCCTGTCTGTGAAGGGGGAAAACGGTGCTGTACATCCTCATACTTGAAGACAAACTGATAAGGCTTTTACCCCATCCTTCTTGTTCCATACATAGTAATTACCAATTTTAGGTTTAACATGATGACAATAACTCCCAAAATTTAGCAATTTCAGAATTTTCCTAATAGCCAAATAGTCTTGCTGTAATTTTTCCTAATTTCCTAAATTACATTTACAAAATATTATAAAATGGGATTAGCAAGGAAAGTGTACTTATCCACCTCGTTTTAGCTGTTCAGTTTGTTCTGTCCCTAAATTGTTACAGTGTTGGAAGTTCTTAGGGAGGGTTTCTATTCCCTTAAATAAGCTCCTCTTTTGTTTTAGAGAGAAAATAATGATGAGGATTAAATGAGGAGTAAATGATGAGTAGTAAACTGTGGTCTAAACAAAGATGGGTCAGTTCTTTTCTCTCTCTCCTTCCCCAAAGTAACCAATGGCCGGTTCGGCAGCAAAGGAATTTGCTACTTACTGCTGTATGGAAACATAGTCTTTATTGATTAGAATGGAAACACCGGAAAGCCGGTGGGCAAAATGGCTGCATGGTACAAGGCCATTTGCAAAGAGAAGATTTTTGAGTTCCCTCTTTTATGCAGTGATGTAAGGAGGTTCCTGAGAGTGATGTAATAAGATAAGGATTCTCTTGTTATCTTTTGAGTAGAGACAGAAGTCTCTTCCCCTGCTGTGACATTTGGTCTGTTTGAGCAGATTAGAATGGGGGCTGTAAAACCCCGGCCAGCTCAGATAGCCCAAATTAGTTTGACCAGATCTTGTATCAAAGGTCCAAGTCCCAAAGGAAGTTGGAGATCAAACAAAGAATACCAAGGGGCTACCGCCCTCAACAATAAGACAATTCTTAAAATTGAGATATTAGATTTTTAAATAGACAACTTTAGTTAATAAGATTCCCTACATTCGAATTAAATGTTCTAGATGCACTGAATTGCCATTTGATTATTTTCTGATTCACACAAACCATTCTCTTTAGTGAGCCAGGAAAGAGTTAAATGTCACTTTATACTGACAAGGCTCTCAGAAGTCTGACCTTAAGTAGTTCAAAAGCAGGCTAGTTGTTGCCAAAGTTTTTAAAGTATCAGGGAACTGACTGTTTTTTTCTAAAATTTCCAAACTCTTTAAGTCTTCTGTTAACACTCTCAGTGCAAATAGATTGTAATTTCCACATCCCTGTAGTGGGCTTTGATTAGAGCTCCTTTAAAACTGCTATTACTATCAAATCTCAAATAACAAATTTCACTGAACTGAATACATATTTTCTTTCTCTCCCTCTCACCCCTTCATCTAGGTATCCTTGCGGCAGTCAGGGAAGTAGAAAAGGGGAGAAAGAGAAAGGAACTCTCTTTCCTTTATGCATTGTCCTCCTAATCCTGAGGAGGCCTTAATTTCTTGAATATCCTTCCACATTACTTTACACACACACACACACACACACACACACACACACACACACACACACACACACACACACGTCATTTATCTCAACATTGTATGTTGGTCATATCTTAAAACCCACGTAAAGTTATCAAATATGAAGCAATTATAATAAAGCAGTTAATATATAGCATTTGTTTTATGCTAAGCGCTTTCACATTCATAATCTTCATATCATTTCTCTCTATAAATAAGAAAACTGAGCAGAGATTAAATGATTTGCCATATATTACATAGCTAATACATTTCTGAAACTGAAACAGAGAATGGTGGGTTTACCAAATGCAGAGGCTGATTGGCTTTCTCACCTCACATCGCCATGCTGGGTGCTTTCAGAAGCCCCTGCAGTCTTCTCAGACAGTTCCTGAGCAGAACCTGCTGAAGGCTGGGGTTACTGGCCTGATCCCCACTCCATCCCCACTCCCCCAAGCTAGGTCAGGAAGGTGTTTGGGCAAGATTGCGCCATGTCCCCACAGCTGTTGCTGCTTCCCCCATTTCTACAAGTGGGACAGAATTTGAGTTTCCCTACAGTTCTTTAGCATTCTCTTTTCTTAATGTGATCTGAGATGGGAGAAAGCAGCAAACAGAGGGCTTGGACTATATTGATCTTGTTAGCAATTCCCACAACTGAGATGTACTCAAGACTCTGGGAGTGGAGCATACTGAACAATCATGGTTGTGGAGAGGGTCTCTTAATACCTTCTGGGGTGCTTTCCCAATGAAGCAGAAGAGGACTCCGGACAAGATAGGAAACAAGGAAGGGTTAGCAAAAAGTTACTATTTACCTAATTTGTTTTTTTCTTTTCTTTTCTTTCAGAATGGGGTAAATTCCTGGAATTATACCCAATGTTTCGGTATTTTTTCTTGCAATCTTAAAATGATTAATTGCCAAACTCCTTAATTATTGCTCTGCAAACCTTGAGAATCTGCTAATATATTATTTTAGCAGTTCTATAATTTTAATTAGCTAACTTTGTTGTGGCAGGACACCTGAAACACTGTTTAGCTTTAGCTTTTCAATTAACTTGGTGGATAGAAGCCTTTCCAGTTTCAAAAGCTACAGCTGCTTTTGCTGCCAAGTGTTTACTTAAATTATTTCCAGGTATTATCCACCTGCCCGTAATGATTCTGACACAGGAACCCATATTTTTGAGTCAGTCTTTTTCCAAGTATATTCAAATCCTGGGATTGCCTCTAAATTTCATAATCCATATGATTCTCAGAATTCCAGTCAGGTTAAACATAGGAATAAGGAGTTGAAGGCTCTTATCAGGAAACTCTGTTCTGAAACATATTTAAAATGGCCTGGTATTCTCCCTTTGTGTTTGTTCTACCTTAAAAGTAGGCCCAGGGGGAATGCCATGTTACTCTTTATGAAATGTTTTTATGGGTACCCTCCTATAAAGTACACTTCACTGCTTGGAAGAGATACTTCTGCTGCCTCCTACATTCAAGAGTTACACCATAGATCGAAGGAACTTCAGCAGATAAAGCTGTAGTGCAGACTGGACCACTGGACTTTTCCCTCCAAGACTTTCAGCCGAGTGACTTTATCTTCAAGAATTTTCATCTGTCCAATGGAATTGAACCTGCTTGAAAGGGAGCATCTCAAATCCTACTGACAACTCCAATAGCCACAGTTTTTTACCATTCATCAGGATACTCAAGTACATAAGCCTCCTTTGATATATATGTATATCAATATAAATATATATATACCACTACCATTGTTTTATATATATGTATATAAACCTTAACGCTCCTATTTTGTACAGGCATATATACCACTGATTATAAGAATAAAAGGATGAAATTTTATTTGTGATTCTAAAGTCTTTTGAGATGGGTTTCTTTTTTGTTATCCCCAGTAAGTCTCCTCCTTTTCCTGATGAAGAAACCATTGTTACAGTGTTACTGTGACTTATCCATGGAGAGGCAACTTTTTCAAAGAAGGAATTAGTTTATGTATGACAATGACTGTTTTCCTTTTCCTCTTAACAACCATCCCTAGAGCTTGTTATCTCTATACCACAGCATAACCATGAACTGAAGAATATTATAGGCTCACCAGAAAACATTATTAAACTATTTGATTACACTATAACCTTCAGTGTTAATGCTAATAGTAATTTTTCAACTACCGATGTTGAGTTTACTCTACCCAGAAATACATCCAACCTTCTTGCTTTTTATAACATGACTTCATATGGGCTTCTTTATAAAAACTCAACAAGTAAATGTATTTGTGATAATCTAATTAATGTGACATTTGATTTTGTTGCAAGCAATTGAGGCAGAAGATCTTTCTTTACAGATTGCCCTTCAAAGAAATCAGCAAAACATTTCCCTTTCAATTTAGTCTATAGATTGGCAGCATCAATGATAATTATATAAGTGTGGGTATCCTTGCAGTTATTTATTGTTACAGTTGTTTTATGTTATTTTTCCACATTTATTTTATTTAAAGAAACAAAATAAGAAAAACAGAAAAGGAATACAAAACAAAATGAAACAAAACACAAGAAAGCATTGTCATGTTACCAGCAGAACATCAGGAAAGATTCAAAATATATAACAAATACCAGTTTAAGAAAGTGTGTATACATATATACATACACACATACACACACACGCGTGTGTGTGTGTTTATTAGAAGAAATTATGTTCTTGAGTGTCCATTTTTTTTTTACTTTCTTATAAATTGTTCTTTTGTTCCTTGGTGCACATCTTTTTTCACTTTATTCTTTTTTCCCCCTTTCATCCCACTCACCACTCCAAGCAGGCTACCTTATGAAAGGATATATTTATATATACAGATGTAGATATATACAAACACATACACACATACCTTTCCTAATCCTGCTGACCCTTTATGTTAATTCTGCTCCTAACTTTCTAACTATTACGTAATCTCCCACATCCCATGGATCCCTCTCTTGTCTTCTTCCCTGTCAGCTTCCCTTATTTCTTTATAGATTTTGGAGAATACTATACCCTTCATAATATATATGTAGCATTGCCTTAATCCATTCCTGAAATGAATAAATTTTCAGAATGATGAGCTGTCCTCCCCACTCTAATATCTCTGTGTCAATTCTTCCTTTGTACCTCATTTGTATGACATAATTAATATTTTTACCTTAACTCTGCTCTAATCTTTCTTTTGCGTTAGTGTATTGTTGTCAGTCTTAAACATATAGTATAAATTTCTCATGTAAAAAAAAAATAAACAATGTATCCAAGTTGAGTTCCTTAAAATTGTTCTTTGAGATTGGCTCTAATATGTTAATTTTTTTTTATCAAGTTCTGGTTTGATAAAAGCTCCTGAAAATATGCAATTCATTGAAGGTCCATTTTTTCTCATTCAATATTTTGAATAATTTTGTTGAATACAATATTTTTGGTCACAGGCCCAGTTCTTTTAACAGTCAGCATATAGGATTCCAGAACTTATGGTCTTTTATTATAGCTGCTGCTAAATCTTGTGCAATTATAACTATATTTCCAGCATATTTGAATTGTTTTTTTCCTTGTTTTTTGCAAAATATTCTCCTTAATCTGAGGGTTTTGAAATTTAACAATAATATTCCTATATATTTTTCACAAATGGAATTGAAAAACGTTGATGTTGGAATATGTCAACTTAGCCATAAGAACCTCACCTGAACCCTGCTGAAACAGAACATGCTATGCCCCAGATACTAGGAAATCTCCTTCCAATGGTTGGCCCATTTGGTTCTGTTGTACACGCTCACTATACCATTGGTGATGCCTCCTGGATTGCTACCAGATGGGACTTTCCAGTTCCAATGAGAATTAGGCTTCTTAAATATTTTTAGGTGAAATTATATCTCTTGACTCATATGATCCAAGTGAGTTTCAAAACTTGACTTCTTTTCCTGACGATAGCTCACCCCATATCAGATTTTACTTTCTCTGTGAACAAATCTAAAACTGAAAATTCTGGAATATTTGTGGACAACTCACTAAAGTGTAACTTTACCTTTACTATCACTGATGTTAATAACATTTCTTCTTTTGTAGATGCACTGACCAAAAACTTGCATGATAATCATAATGGTTTTTTTTTCCACTGTTACATAACACTATTAATAATTGTCAGGATCCCTGAACTGCCATGAGGAGTTGTAACTCCTGGATCATTTTTTTATTTTTGTTGGTGTCGCTTTTTCTTCCCTCCCACCAGGGTTGTATGGAACGTGAGACTGTGACCAATCACTCCATAGAAGACTAGGTGGTTAAACAAATTCACGATTCCAATGCACACCTAATTCCCTCAGTTGTTCCATCAGAGGATTTAATTCACAATCTGAGATCCCTCTTTGCACCTTCACAAATCTCTGCCTCACTCTTCAAGTTTTGAAATGATAGAGAAGGTATATTCTTGTTCCAGAAACATTCTTTTGAGATCAGAGGCTTCTGTGCAGCAGCCTGCCTGTACTCAAAGAAAAGCAACTCCTGCTTTTGTTTTATCTCCTGTTCCCCCTGACCAATGGAACCCTTTATCTGCTTCTGGGACAAAATATATATGCATTTATTCATTAACACCCTTCTTATTTGTGTGATTTGTGGTGACTGCTATGGCCCTTCTTTAGGGGGTTTTGTGTTGTGACAGTTGCTGTAATTTTTTAAGAGTATTTCAATAATGATATATTACCCTCTCTGCCATTTGATAGCAATTGCCCAGTGCCCCTCTGCCATCTTTGTGCTGAATGCCATTTAAAGAAATGTTTCCTTGTGGGAATGCACTTTGAACCCTCCAAGTCTTCAACATTTGAAAAGCAACCTGATCCTCAGATCTGTTATACCATCTCCATCATCTCACACATCACGTTGGTTCCACTTAGCACATCATTTTCAGCAATGGCATTTTCTTCATCAATGATTTTTTGTTCTATTATACCTAAGCATTCAATAGTTGGGACTTTAAATTTCTATTTTTCAGACTTGTATTCTCCTTTTCCCTTCACCACTGAGAAGAATGACTGATACTTCTTCTGCTGATGGGTTCTGATCTGCTCCTTCACCTGTTACTTATTTCCTTCCATTCTCTAGGTTACAGGGATCATCTCCATACAACTGGGAATTATTCAGTCAATAATTATACCTGGAATATTCAAGACTAGAAATCCAGTTAGTTCTAAATCTAAGTCATTCCTATTCTGGGGGGTAACTATTATTGAATATATTACACTGGGGAGGCAGTGAAGGATATTACTAACTCCTGGGATACTATAAGCAGGATAAATAAACCATGAAGTTGTTTTAATCTGGCACCTCAGATTGGGAGGAAGGTATTAAGACTTTTTAGTTAGAGGAGAGCTGAATTTCTTTTTAAAAAGGTTTTTTTTTTGGCTCAAAGCTCTGTCTCAGTGGTTCTTTTGGTCATTTGGGATGATTTATCCCCACATTCTTGGTGAGCCAGCCAGCAGCAGAAAGGTGGACTCTTACCTCCTTTGACCTTTCTCCTAACAACTAAACAAATTTTCACCTTTAGGTACCCTACAGATTTAAGCCCTGAGAGGCTGGACCCTTTCACTGCTTATTCTGTGAGTCTAAGATAATGTTCCCCAAGCTGCAGTCTGTGAATATTTTTATTTTCAATTTGATTTTTGAGTCACTAATTGGGTAGAAAGGATCTATGTGTCCTTGATGTTTTGGGGGGGGTTTTATTTCTTTTTTCTTCTTTTCTTTTTGTTTTGTTGGAAACTTTCTTTAGAATGGAGGTAGAATGGAACCATTATAAGTTTGGGAGTTTCCACTAAAATTAATCTTGTCAAGGTGCAATTGGCTTTACTTCATTGAGAGGATAATTTATGGCTTTGGTCTGTGGATTTTGTCAAGGAAAAAGAGCTGTTGGCCTCCATGCCAGTTAAAGAAAAGGGGATTGGTAAGGAGCTTCCATAGGCCTTTAGACCCTAAACCTCAAGACATAGGAAGTTCCAGAGACCATTCACTTGATTCTAGTTTTAAAAAAAGAAAAACTTTGAGCTCTAATTGTGTTTTAAAGTCTCAAAGAATTGATTTGGGCAATAATTTGAAATTTTGCCAGAAGCAACCCCTAGAATTTTCAAGACATTCTCGAGGAGGCAAGTCTCAGGTAGATGGGAAATTATCTTCTTCTACTGACAGATGGTGCTAATTTCTAAGTCCTTCAGTTGAAAGCTTCTCAGAGGAAAGGTCCTTGGGAGTTTAGTCCAATTCTTTCAGGAGGAGTTTCCCTGAGTCACTGGGGGTCCTGGTTGGGACCACCCTTAGGAGAGATGAGATTAAGCAGCAGTATTCCTAAGGGATCCCTGTTAGACAGACTTTTAGCAGCCTGAAACAAGAATGGACTCCCTATCAGAGTGGGAATAACTAGAGAGAGAGCTAGGATTAGTATGAGACTACAAGCACTGCTATGTGGTCAAGACAACCTCCAAGAGGATTCCAGAGGGAGAGCACAGCAAGCTTCACTGCTACTGGACCAGGCAGAGAGTGGTGGAGATGATAAATAACCAAATGGGGCACAAAACAGGCACCCTGCTCCCTTCAGACAGGGAAGCACATGTGAGGACTAGATATAAATGCCTAAAAGGGCAGGGGTACACAGCTCAATTCGGAGATATTAGGAGATTCCTGGACTCTGATTACAAAGTTCCTCCCTGATTACCTGAGGAAGGATGCCATAATTGTGAGAGATGGATGGTTTTCAGTTAACAGCTCACGGCTTATGATAAGTAATGCCCAGGAAAAATACAAAAAAAAAGCCGTTTTACTGTCTATAATTTTATTAAACCAAGCCTGAAATCAGAACCAGGGAGTTTACAGTTGAGGGCAAACAGGCCCATCTCTGAGCAGCAGATGTCCCTCTCCTGAGCCAGAGGAGGGCAATGCTGAATGGCCTCCCCCTCCTCCTCCTGCCTTACTCTTGTATCTGTCTGGGTTTACATCCTTTCAAAAGCTTTCCTAACATGGAATTGAGGAAATGCAGAATCTGAAATCCAAAACAAAGACAAGGGCGACATCTAGCGGGCACAAAGCAAAAGGCACCAATTATACTCTATCTTCCCTTCAGAAAGTTGTATAATAGGCTAGAGATCAAGAAAACAGGGAGAGGTGGGAAAGAGGATATCCTGTTATAGAGGAATATGACCCTTTTGACCCTGGGCAGAGAAGAGGCAGACAGGAGCCACTTCCCTTTAAAGCTTTAACCCAGCTTAAGGAAGGCCCTTGCCTGGGCGGTGAGGACCCCAGGCCAGGCAGAGTTCTGGATGACAGAACTTTCAGATCAGATTCGGGTGCTGCCACTCAGGCTGCTCCAGGGTCAAACATAAACTTATACCTTGAGTAAGTTAGCAGCCCTGGGACTCACACAGACACGGGAGAACAAAACTCCTTTTCCTGAAGAGACATACCTTCCAATACCCCAATGGGCCAGAGCAGCGTGGAGCAAGAGTCCTGGAGAAAAGGGTGAAAAAGAAAGCTTTATCCAAATAAGACCAAAAACTGGGGAGCTCTTCACTGATTCTGTTGTTCGATTGCAGGATACTGTTGCTGAGGCCGTGGGAAATGCAGAAGGAGTAGGTAGCATAGTAAAGGCTTTGTTACAGGAAAACTGTACCATCGATGGTCACAAAGCCATGATTGAACTGAGAAGAGATGGCACCCTAGAAGAAATGGTTCAGAGGTGGGACAGAGGAGGTTCACAAGTACATCAAGCTGAGTGGAATATGTGGTTACCGCTAAGAAAGGGCTGAAAGGGAATTCCTGTACTTGAGCCAAAGCAGGACACTTAAGAAAGACTGTCGTTCCCAAAGCAAGGAGTCAGGCAACTGGGGTCTACCTAAAACACCAAGCCCAAAAGGCAAAAGGAGGGGACATTGGGCTTCAGAATGCAGGAGTCAAGGAAATTCACACTGGGCTTTTCTATGCAGAGGTAGAGAAGGGAGGGACTCTCCTGGAGCTCCTGGCCTTACTCTTGGTTGTCAGAGAGATGTAGAATTAAAGCCCCCCATGGTAAGTTGTGACCTCTGTTAGAGCTTTGGCTACTGTTACTTCTGTGAGTCCTTTAAGGGTGGGAGCAACAGGACCCTGAGATAGATAAAGATGAAGGACCAGAGGGAGGAATTTGACAAAATGGAGTTACTTTGGTTGATTTGCTACCTCCACAGGAAGCCAGGAGCCAGAGGGAATGGGCCCTGGGAGCTCTAACCTCCTCCTCAGGTGAGTGCAGTCCATCCACAGACCTGACCAACATTAGCAGTCACAACCATTTCTGTAGTCAGGGAGGATGGGCTGTGGAGCTGGCCTGATGTATGGGTAATTTCTTTTTTTATATAGCTTTTTATTTACAAGATATATGCATAGGTAATGTTTCAGCATTGACAATTGCAAAACCTTTTGTTCCAACTTTTCCCCTCCTTCCCTCCACCCCTTTCCCCAGATGGCAGACTGACCAATACATGATAAATATGTTAAAGTATAAGTTAAATACAATATATGTATACATGTCCAAACAGTTATTTTGCTGTACAAAAAGAATCAGGCTTTGAAATAGTGTACAATTAGCCTGTGAAGGAAATCCAAAATGTAGACGGACAAAAATAGAGGAATTGGGAATTCTATGTAGCGGTTCATAGTCATCTCCCAGAGTGCTTTCACTGAGTGTAGCTGGTTCAGTTCATTACTGCTCTATTGGAACTGATTTGGTTCATCTCATTGTTGAAGAGGGCCATGTCCATCAGAATTGATCATCATATAATATTGTTGTTATATAATGTACATAATGTTATATAAAGTATATAATGATCTCCTGGTCCTGCTCTTTTCACTCCACATCAGTTCATGTAAGTCTCTTCAGGCCTTTCTGAAAGGATCCTGTTGGTCATTTCTTACAGAACAATAATATTACATAATATTCATATACCACAATTTATTCAGCCATTCTCCATGTTGGGCACCAACTCAGTTTCCAGTTTCTGGTCACTACAAAGAGGGTTGCCACAAACATTCTTGCACATACAGATCGTATGGGTCATTTCTTTGCAAAAATAGGGGAAACAAAATAACAACCCTGCCCTACCCAGCTGATTTCTTGGACCCCTGGCATCTGAGGCACTGAGGCACACACATACATCCTGTTGGGGGTTATTACATTACAGAGGATTAAAGAGGTCCTCCACTTACTTAATGAGGAATCTCCATTCCCCAGGGATCAGATCTGCTCTCTTTGGGCCCACCCAGCCTCCCTCCCCTTGGTCTCCTGTGGCCATGCTCCCCTGAAGCTCCTGAAGCACAATTTTTCACAGTTATACCTAACTAATATATCTCCAGGGGTCAGCAACATGAAGCCTCAGGAACTGACTGATCAGTGTTCTTATGTGTGTATATATACATCTACACACTCAAACACACACACACACACACACTCATTCATACACACACACACACATACACACACACACACACACACACACACACACACACACACACACACACACACACACTTGCACCACCCAAGATCTACCATCTCACTTTTTCACCTGTTCCCCTCCACTGAAAACACAAATAACACCACAAATCAACTTATGCCATTAGCACCCAAATATATCCCATTGTTTTTATAACAAAATTAACCAAAACCAAATTGGAAAACAGGCAACCAAATGTATCCTTTGCTTTTAAACAAAAGTAAACAAAACCAAATTGTGTCATAGTTACCAAAATATATCCTTAACATTAAAACAAAAATTACCTAAAACCAACTTTTTCAATAAGCCACCAATTGTATCCTTTGCTTATAAACAAAATCACCCCATTCCAATTTGTGCCACAGGTACCAATATGTATCTTTGGCTTTTAAACAAAAATTACCCAAAACCAGGATGAGCACAGGCCCCAAATATTTCCTTTGTTTTAACAACAAAATTACCAAAAATAAATTGTGCCACAAGGAACCAAATTTATCCCTTGTTTTTAAACAAAAATAAACAAAACCAAGTTGTGCCACAGGCACAAAAATGCATTCTCAGCATTAAAATAAAAATTACCCCAAACCAACTTTTGGGACAGAGCACCACATTTATCCTTTGCTTATAAACAAGATAAACCAATACCAAGTTGTGCCACAAATACAAAAATGTATCCTTTGCTTCTAAGCAAAATCACCCAAAACCAAGTTGTTCCACAGGCACCCAAATGTATTTTTGTTTTAAACCAAATTACCCAAAACAAAATTGAGCAGCAGGCACTCAAATGTATCTTTTGCTTTTAAACAAAATTTATCAAAAAAAAAAGTTTTGCCAGAAGTACCAAAAATTATCCTTCACTTTTAAAGAAAATAACCCCAAATCAAGTTGTACCACAGGTAAACAAATAATTCCTTAGCTGTTAAATAAATATTAACCAAAATCAACTTTGCCCCAGGTCACCAAATGTATCCCTTGCTTTTGAACAAAAGCAAACAATACCAAAGTGTGTCACAGACACCAAAATATATCCTTAACATTAAAACAAAAATTATCTAAAACCTACTAGCAACAGGCCACCAAAAGTATCCTTTGCTTTTAAACAAAATTACCCAATACCAAGTAGTGCCACAGGCAACCAAATGTATCCCTTGCTTTTAAACAAAAGTAAACAAAATCAAATTGTGCCAAAGGCACCAAAATATATCCTTAACATTAAAACAGAAATTACCTAAAACCAACTTTTGCCATGGGCCACAAAAGTATCCTTTGCTTGTAAACAAAATTGCCCTGTTTCAATTTGTGCCACAGGTACCAAAATCAATCCTTGTTTTTTAAAATAAAAAATACGCAAAACAATCTTGAGCACATGTCCCCAGATATTTCCTTTGCTTTTAAAAATGAAACTAGCAAAAATAAGTTGTGCAACAGGAAACCAAATTTATCCATTTCTTTTAAACAAAAGTAACCAATACCAAGTTGCACCACAGGCACTCAAATATTTCCCTAGTTGCTAAACAAAAATGAACCAAAACTAAGTTGACCCTAGGGCACCAAATGTATCCTTCGCTTTAAAAAAAAATTACCCAAACCAAGTTGTGCCAACAGCACCCAAATGTAGCCCTTGCTTTTAAACAAAATTACCCAAAACCAACTTGTGCCACTGGCACCCAAATATATCCTGTGCTTTATAACCAAATTAACCAAAATGAAATTGGAAAAGAGGCAACCAAACATATCCCTTTCTTTTCAACAAAAGTAACCAAAACCAAATTTTGCCATGGGCACCAAATTTATCCTTAACATTAAAACAAAATTTACCTAAAACCAACTTTTGCCACATGCCACCAAATGTATCCTTTGATTGTAAACAAAATCACTCTATTCCAATTTGTGCACAGGTACCAAAATGTATTCTTGGCTTTTAAATAAAAATTACCCAATACCAGGTTGAGCACAGGCACCAAATATTTCTTTTGCATTTAATAACAAAACTACCAAAAATAAGTTGTGCCACAGGAAACCAAATTTATCTCTTGTTTTTAAACAAAAATAAACAAAACCATGTGGTGCCACAGGCAGTCAAGTGTATCTTTTGCTTCAAGAATCAGTCAAACAAAACTAAAAACAAAGAAAAAATAGAAGAAAATGTATACCTCATTGGACAAACAACTTTGTTGGAAAATCGATCTAAAAGAGACAATCTAAGAATTATTGGACTTCCTGAAAACTAGGATGAAACAAAGATCCTAGACATCATCTTTCAGAAAATCAATAAGGAAAACTGCCATGATGTTCTAGAACCAGAGGGTAAAGCAGCCATTGAAAGAATTCACTTATCACTTCCTGAAAGAGACCCCAAAGAGAAAACTCCAAGGAACATGGTAGCTAAATTTCAGAATTATCAAATCAAAGAGAAAAAAAAGAAGAAGAAGAAGAAGAAGAGATTCCAAAGAAAAGAATTCAAATATTGAAGAGCCACAATCAGGATTACTCAGGACTTAGCAACTTTCATTTTAAATGTTGAAGGGCCTGAAATCTGATATTTCAAAAAGGCAAAGGAACTTGGATTACAAGCATAATCAGTTATCCAACAAAACTGAGCATAATCCCCCAGGGGGGGAAATGCTCATTCAATGAAACAGGTGAATTTCTTCTATTTCTGATGAAAAGACCAGAGCTGTATAGAAGTTTGGTCTTCAAACACAGAACTTAGGAGAAGAATAAAAAGGTAAAAAGGAAAGAAAAATAACTTTCTTTTTTAAAGTTAAAAAGCATATATCCCCATATGGGAAGATGACATGTTTTTATATCCCATATGGGAAGATGATATGTTTTTATATCCCATATGGGAAGATGATATGTTTAACTCTTGAAATCTATATCTCTGTTATAAGTATACTTACAGAGTGTATGTATAATTTGATTTTTTGTAATTATTTTAAAAAGGAACCAGAGGAGGAAAGGTGATTCTACTGAATGAAGAGGAAAATGGAGTTAAAATGTGGTAAATTACATCTCATGAAGAGGCAAAAAAGCTATGGCAATTGAGGGAAAGAGGGGTGGGGAAGAAGCATTGTGCAAATATTACTTTCATCAGATTTGGCTCAAAGAGAAAATATCAGACACATTTAGGTTCACATTTAATTTCACCCTATAGGGTAGTAGTAGGGGAAGGAGGAAAGGATAAGATCAAAATGGGTTCATCATTTAGACAAAAGGAGTGACATTATAAAGAAATTGGAAGAATAAAGGATAGTTTACCTCTCAGATCTGTGGAAGAGGAAGGATTTGATTACCAAAGAACTGGATGGAGTTCATTATGGAACACAAAATAGATAATTTTGATTATATTAAGTTAAAAAGATTTTGTACAAACAAAACTAATGCAGACAAGATTAGAAGGGAAGCAATGAACTGGAGAAACTTTTTTTTAACATATAAAGGTTCTAATAAAGGCCTCATTTCTAAAATATATAGAGAACTAACTCAGACTTACAAGAATTGAGACCATGTAGCGAGCTGTCGTCTCCAGAAGCTGCTGGATCGCTCTCTGGGAAGAGATCTGCTGTGTCTACTCAAATCTTTCAGACAGATTCTTCTTCCTGTAGTGAACCATTGTCTCCAGGCAGTTGCTGTTAACTCTTGTCCAGAGAAGTGACTTCCCTTCCTGCAGAGAGCCGACTTCCCTTACTGCAGAGAGCTGCATCAAGCCAGATGTAGTGCAGAGTCTTCTCCTCTTCCTGGAGTGGTGTCCTCTTTTATCCTCCCAGAGAATGGGCGTGGGATAATGCAAGGGCTTCTGGGAAGAACCACTTCAGCCAATGAGCTTGCTCCTTCTATCAAGTCAACCTGAGTTCTCACCTTGTAATTGTCCAGACAACCTGAATTCTCACCTTGTCACTGTCCAGGCAACCTGAGTTCTCACCTAGTAATCCTAACATCTCCCCCTTTCTTTTGATTTAGAACATAGGACAGTCATGACCTTGAAACATAAATCCATCAATATGGGAAGTATTACACATAATTACATAAATTACATAAGCATATAGTAACATAGTAACATAACACATGCTAGAAGTATATAACAAATAACATAATCAAATAATCATAAATTGAAAATTTATAAATGTCCATAAGTCCATTGTCCATTAGTCTCATCTTGTGTGAGGAAGTCCAATGATTCCTGCTGGTTTTTAAAGTTCTTCAACAGTCTTCTTATTATCCATGCTCTTTCAGTGTCAGATGTTTCTTAGATCTTCTCCTTTATTTTGAGGTCTTTCTCTTTTTCTGTCTCTCTCTGATGGACAAGGCGAATATGACTCGTTGGCACCCATTTGATTCCTTCTCCTGCTGAAGAAATACAAGCAAACCCTCTCCCCCAGGCAGTTAACCTATCTGGTCCCTTCCATTCACCACTTTCTGGATCTCTCCACATCACATGGCGATTATCTAAGTACAGTGGAGATGCTCGCACTGGACACTGCCCTTCTGGTGGGTTATAAAACCTGTCTGCCGGAGCCAGTGCATCTTGGTCAAAAATTAGAAAATTAATGGTATAGAGAACTAAATTTAGAAGTTCTCTAGGGTTTCCTGTGGCTCCCCTTTCTTTTGTTTTTGGAGGAGTGTCTTAATATCTCTGTTTCTTCTCTCTTAGCTTTAACCAATGCTTTTTCTAATCTTGTCATAGGCTTAGGCTGCTTCACAGGCAATTTTGTTTGTGTTTCTGCCTCTTCCCCTCCTTCTTCCTCCACCTCTGAAGGTGGGGTTGATGTGGGCCTGTCAATAATCTGTTCTCTAGGCAGGGTTGAAGCTTCTTCAAGAGAATCATACCCTAATTCCTCATTTAAATCCTCTTGCTCTAGGGCAAGATCTTGATCTTTCCTTTTTTCCTCACACTTCCTCCTCTGTTCATTTTTAGAACTTTTCCTTCTCCTACAACTTGCTTGATAGTTTAAGGCTAATTGAACTATGTTGTAGATATAAAATACTTCTGCAGAAATTGAACGAGGCCCATTTTTTGCATGAAATTCTTTCATTTCAAATCCCACTAGCTTCCATTTATCTACATCTATCTTTTCTTCCTCTAAGAACCAAGGGGATGTGCGTCTTAATGCAGCCAAGAGTTTAGCAATCTGTACCCAGGTTACAAGTAAACTCTGCTCCTCAATTATCTTGATTATACTCTCTATAGTACCACTCCTGAATGGGGGTGGAGCTGAGGTTGCTTCTGGGGCTGGGGTTGAGTCGGCTGAGGTCCAGGGATTGAATTTAACTAACATCTGCCCCATTTCACTATAAGAGATTCCTGGTTTAGCCCTTAACAAGTTAAGTTCCTTATTTATCTATTAGCACGCTCACTTAATCTTTAACAAAGTTTCCTCGTTAATTCTCCAATTAATAAATGGCCAAAGGATATGAACAGCATTTTCACTCTTTTTGTTGTTGCTTGCTTTCTTATGTTTTTTTTTCCTTTTTGATCTAATTTTTCTTGTACAACATGATATTTGTGGAAATATGTATAGAAGAATTGCACAAGATTAATATGTATTGGATTCCTAGCTACCTAAGGGAGGGGGTTTGGGAAAGGGAGGGAAAAAATTTGCAACACAGATGGTTACAAGGGTGAATGCTGAAAATGATCCATGCATATGTTTCAAAAATAAAAATCTTTTAGAAAAAAAATAAAGAAAAGCAGCCTCTACTAAGCAGACTAGAGGCATGCAATTTCTGTCTAAAAAACTTGCCATGGTTGCTCCTGTTCTACTTGTGTGTGGAAAGGTGAAGAACTTACAGATTAAGCACATATTGATCAGAGACTGTTAGATAAATTGATTGAAGACTTAAAGGCCTCAGCTTCAGTTTCTCCAGTCATGTGATTTTAGATAAGGTCTGGACTATATTCCATTATCCAAAGAAGGGATTAAAAATATATGCATGGCCAAAGAAGCTGTATATCACCTTGTCTACTATATTCCACTGACCAAATAGGGGAACAGACTTAGGTGACCAATCACAACATATAGAGGGTGGGATTTTGGAGGTTCTTTGTCTGAAATGTATAAAAGCTGCAAGCATTTTCAAGGCTCTGGCCCTATCCTTCTGTGAAATTTGGCTCGCAGACCAGGATAGGGTGCGCTTCTCGAGATTCTAATAAATAATTCTGCTTTCTATGAGTGATCTCTGAGTAGTCCATTTGTGTAGGTCTTTTTGTCCCAAACAGTTGGAGGTTCTCCAGGATAGGATTTTTAAGGGACCTCCGGACAGAGACAAGCACCCATGGAACAGTTTTCTCCATGGTCTCTGGCTCTGGGTGTGCAGCCTCCCTCCCTCTTAGACAATGACCCGTAGAGATACTCAGTGGAAAGCAGAATTGAAGACTGAAGGAAGTAGAGTCCTGATGGTCAGCACGCAAGCCTGAAAGATATGTACACGTGTAAGCTCAAGGTAAGCAATCAGGAGTCTGGGGATCTATTGGCTGGGTCGAGGGAGACCCTGAGGGATTAGCCCTCCTAAATTTGTTTTTGTGTTGGGACTGCTTTAGACCCAAATGATAAAGAACTTTCCTGAAAAGGCTCTTGGGTGGCTGTGGGGCATGAGGGAGGCCTCTGCCGAACACAACTGGGTCCAGGGTGGTATAGAAGCAGTCCAAGAATTTGTATCAGGACATTATAAAAGGGAAACTAAGAGCTCTGTGTCTGTCTGTGTGTGTATGTTTGTTTGCTTTGCATTTTGTGTTCTGTGTTAAAAGTTAGCAAGTTCATAAGAGATAAGAATTCAGCCTCTGTGTTGCAGGCTTAGAAAAATATCAGACTGAATTGCTCAAAGTAGAATTCATTCAGAGTGGTAATTCTTTCAGAGTGATTTGGGCAAGAAAATAAAATCTTTTTTTCCTCTGACTGCAGCAGCCTTGTGGGGGAAAGGGAGAACAGAGAGAGAAGGGCAAAAATAAAAACAGATTGAAAGGGATTTGAAAATTTGAAAAGTTAAAAAAAAAAATAGAAGAGCAGTGTGCCAACATTTAAAGAAGAGTTTTGAATGGAATATGTAGGCATTCTCTGTGAAGTCAGAGAAATTCACTAAATGGGCTTGGAAATTTAGAGAATCTCTGTTTGGATTCTGGGAGGGAAGAATGTTCAAGATGAAACAAACTTCTCCTGGGGAGGTCCTGGGAAAAGCCCTGACCCTGAACTGGAAAGGACTGTTCCAGATCCTCTTGACATCAGATAAAACAGTGCATACACAGGAAAGAGGGTGGACTCAGCATACCAGAAGTAAAGTACGGGTGGACGCTCCAAGGGTGTGGACATCCAACTGAACCCAGAGAATAAGCTGAGACAAACATTGAAAAGGAATTGATGAACTGTGCATGTGAAATCTTGATAGTGATATTGATCTGGGGTACCTTGTTGGGGCATTGCCTAAATCAACAGGTACAGGGCCATGGATAGGAGAGAGTGAGTGTGAATGGATTTTTACTCGTCAGCCAGAGAGGACAGATATTATAGATTGTGGTGAGCATAGGAACAGATGGAGCAAGTCAAATATTGTTTGTAAAGATGATTCAGTGCTTGTGTCCACCAGCATTCATTAGAGGGTAATCTATTCAAACTAGTGATGCTAGACAGAGACAGAGAGACAGAGAAGGAGAGGGAGCAAGACAGAGAGATGGAAAGAGAGAGAGAGAGAGAGAGAGAGAGAGAGAGGGAGGGGGGGATGAAAAAGAGAGAGAAAGGAACAGAGACAGTGAAAGAGCGCAGAGTGAGAGAGAGTGAAAAAGCAAAGAAGAAACAGAAAAACATAGAGACAGAGAAAGGGAGAGACAGAGACAGAGAAATAAGAGATAACCAAAGAGTGAAAAAGTGTTGCAAAGATAGAAACAGAGAGACAGAAAGAGAGATACATTGATTCACTGTTTCTTCATCTCTTATTCATTCTCTTTTTTTACTCTCTGGCTCTTTCTAGCTTCTCTTTCTCTGACTATCCCATTCTCTATCTCTCTTGCCCTGTGTCATTTTCATTCTGTTTTCTTTTTTTCCCTTTATTTCTGTTTCTTCCTCTTGTTTTCATCCTATCTCTCTGCTTCTCTCTTTCACTGTATCTGTCTCTTTCTTTCTGACTCTGTTCTCCCCGCCTTCCCTCTCTGTCTCTCTCAGTTTCTCTATCTCTCTTTTTGGGTTTCTCTCATTGAATCCATCTCTTTCTTATTTTCTTTTCTCTCTCTCTCATATTTTTCTCTCATTCTGACACTGTGCCAATCTCTCTACTTTTTCTCTATTTCTTTGCCTCTTTCTAACTTTCTCTTTCATTCTCTGGTTCTCTCTCTTGCTCACCCTCTAGTTTTCTGTCTCATTCTGGCTTCCTCTGGCATTTTCTCACTTTGTCTGTCTGTCTGTCCATCTGATTCTTTCTCTGTTTCTCTCAAACTGATTCTGTTCCTCTCTGTGTCTCTGTCTCTGTCTCTGTTTCTCTCTCTCTCTCTCTCTCTCTCTCTCTCTCTCTCTCTCTCTCTCTCTCTCTCTCTGTCTGTCTTTCTCTCACTGTTTCTTTTGTCAGTTCCTTGTAGCAGCAACAATAAGTTGTCTCTGACACAATCTGTTATGCCAAAACTCAAATTAAGGAAACAACAAACCAACGATAAACCAAAAGCAAAAGCAAACATAACCTAAAACAAAAACATAACAAAAACAAACAAAAATGAACACACAACACAGGTTTCTCCTGTCTTGTGTGAAACAAGTGTCTCTGTATTGTGCTAAATATCAAAAACTGAGTGTCTTCCTCCTATGACAGCAATCTGTAAAAGCAGCTAAAATAAATTGCCAAAACATCTTTATTTAATTAATTCATATAAGGGGGGGCGGAGCCAAGATGGCGGAGAAGAAACACACGACTCAGTGAACGTCCTCACTCCCTCACAACCAATTAGATAAATTAAGTCTCAAAATTAGCTCAGGACTGATAGATACCACAAGGACTGGAAGCACGACTTACCAGCTGAAGAGAATCTGGAGTTTCAACAGGAAAGGACAGTTCTCAGGGGAGGAATAAGAAAGACCAGCACAGACGGTGGGGTAGTGGCACACTGCGCCCATTACGCTGGGAAGGGCTCTGGGATCAGAGAAGCCACTGAGGTAAAGGAATCTGGCACAGGCTGTTAGCTCTTCTCTGCTAATTATTTAGCAGTTCAGAAGAGAAAGCCAAAATATTTTAAAACTCAGATTAGATTTTCCCCGATCCTGGGGGTGACTCAGGAAATCTCTGGGCACCAGGGGGTGTGGCCTCAGCTACCTCCTGAGAATAGTTAAGAGACTGACAAGTGGGTGGATACGGCCCAAGGCAACACACACTGCCTAGCTTAGCTGGAGGGAGTGGAACTCAGCTCCAGGAAGTCCCAGAGAAGCGGAACCTTTGAACTAGGGACCGCGGTTTCTGGCAGACACTTCCAGTTTGAGCGCAGGGGCTTCTCACGTCACCTGCTGCAGACATCCACTCCCCACCCGGACACATAGGCTGGGCTTCCTGCAGTCTTCACTATTCTACGCCCTCGAAGCACAGTAGTGCTAATCACCTCTGAGGCACTTCCAGGGAGGGGGTGGGGAACTCTCTCCCAGAGCTCTATCTTAGCTCAGGCTCAGGAGCCGCTGCATCCATCCGGTCTGGGAGGAAGCTGGTAAAGAAGTAAATAATTTCCTACCCCAGGGACAGACCCCAAAACATTTTTTAAGTATGAGCAAAAAAGCTAGAAAAACTATAGATTCCTTCTATACAGAGAAAGAGCGGGTATCCAACCCCGACGAAGTTAACAGCAAAGATTCAGAAGATAACAACCTAAAGGGGAACGATTCCTGCCCCCCATCACATAACTCTCTCCTAGAAGAAGCTCTTAAAAAATTGAGGGAGATCGAAGAAAAATGGGGAAAAGAAAGGGAAGTTATGATAGAGAATAACAACGTCCTGAAATTGGAGTTGGAAAAAATAAAGAATTCACAGGAGATGCAGGGAAACAAAATTTATGAATTAGAAAAGGTTAAAAAAAACACAGGAAAGTAGGATTTCTGAATTGGAAAAGATAAAAAAGTCTCAAGAAAATAGAATTTCTGAATTGGAAAAAGAAAATAATTCTCAAAAAAAAAAAATTAGGGAAATGGAAAAAAATTCAATAGAGCAAAATAATTCATTTAAAAATGAAATTGGGCATTTACAAAAAGAACTAAAAACTGTGAAAGAAGAAAATAACTCCTTAAAAGTCAGGATGGAACAAATAGAAATGAATGATTCACAGAGAACCCAAGAATCAGTCAAACAAAACAAAAAAAATGAGAAGCTGGAGAACAACGTCAAATACTTACTGGGAAAATCTATAGACCTGGAAAATAGATCTAGGAGAGATAATCTGCGGATTATTGGACTTCCAGAAAACTATGACCAAAAAAAGAGCCTAGATTCTATTTTACAGGAAATTATCAAAGAGAACTGTCCAGAGATAATAGAAACAGAAGGGAAAGTAGATGTGGAAAGAATTCATCGAACTCCTTCTGAAATAGACCCTAAAAAAAGAACACCACGGAATATTGTGGCTAAGCTGCAGAATTACCACACAAAGGAGAAAATCCTGCAAGCAGCTAGAAAAAAACAATTTAAATACCAAGGTGCCACAATAAGGGTCACCCAAGATCTGGCTGCCTCCACATTAAAAGATAGAAGGGCCTGGAACCTGATATTCCGTAAGGCAAAAGATCAAGGACTGCAACCAAGAATGAACTACCCAGCTAAGTTTAGCATCTTTTTCCATGGAAGAAGATGGTCATTCAATGAAACAGAGGAATTCTATATGTTTCTAAGAAAAAAACCAGACTTAAACAAAAAATTTGATCTACATCCACAAGACTGAAGAGAAACAGAAAAAGGTACACAGAACCCTTGAGAACTGTAACTCTGTTGTGGGTATATAAAAAATACTCAAGGATAATTTGATTTTACTGATATAAAAGAAAAAAAGGGGGGTGTAGTAAAGGGAAGGAGGTCGGTTCAGAAAAAGGGGAAGGAGTGATAAAAAGAGGGAAACTACATCCCAGGAAGAGACATAGAAAATACACCATATATGAGGGAACTTAGTGAGGGGGAGAATCATTGTGTGAATCTTACTCTCATCAGAAGAGGCTCAAAGAGTAAATAATTAACATATTTGTTTTTCAGAGAATTTTCTCTCACCTCATTAAAAGGGGGGAGAGGAAAAGGGAAAAGGAAAAGGAGAATAAGTGAAGGGACTTGGAGGGAGGGGGGAGGGATCCTAAAAAAAAAAAAAAAAAAAAAAAGAGGGAGGGTTGCGCGTCACAAGGGGGGTCTGTAAATTAAATATCGGGGAGGGGGATCAGGGGGGTCAAGGGAAAAAAGCATAATCTGGGGATAACACGATGGCAGGAAATACAGAATTAGTAATTTTAACTGTAAATGTAAATGGGATGAACGATCCCATCAAACGGAGACGGATAGTAGATTGGATCAAAAAGCAGAACCCTACAATATGTTGCCTACAGGAAACACACTTAAAGCAGGGAGATACATACAGAGTAAAGGTAAAAGGTTGGAACAGAGCCTATTATGCTTCAGGTAAAGCCAAAAAAGCAGGGGTAGCTATCCTTATCTCAGATCAAGCAAAAGCAGAAGTAGATCTCGTTAAAAAAGATAAGGAAGGAAACTATATCCTGCTGAAAGGTAGCATAAATAATGAAGCCATATCAATACTAAACATATATGCACCAAGTGGTATAGCATCTAACTTTCTAAAGGAAAAGTTAAGAGAACTGCAAGAAGAAATAGACAGTAAAACTATAATAGTGGGAGATCTCAACCTTGCACTCTCAGATTTAGACAAATCAAACCACAAAACAAACAAGAAAGAAATTAAAAAAGTAAATAGAACATTAGAAAAACTAGGTATGATAGACCTTTGGAGAAAACTGAATGGCAATAGGAAGGAATATACTTTCTTCTCAGCAGTTCATGGATCCTATACAAAAATTGACCATATACTAGGACATAAAGATCTCAAAATTAAATGTAGGAAGGCAGAAATAATAAATGCCTTCTTCTCAGATCACAATGCAATAAAAGCTACATTCAGTAAAAAGTTAGGGGTAAATAGACCAAAAAGTAATTGGAAACTGAATAATCTCATCTTAAAGAATGACTGGGTGAAAGAGCAAATTATAGAAACAATTAACAATTTCACCCAAGATAATGATAATGATGAGACATCATATCAAAATCTTTGGGATGCAGCTAAAGCGGTAATAAGGGGAAATTTTATATCTTTAGAGGCTTATTTGAAGAAAATTGAGAAAGAGAAGATTAACGAATTGGGCTTACAACTTAAAAGGCTAGAAAAAGACCAAATTATAAACCCCCAACCAAAAATTAAACTTGAAATACAAAAATTAAAAGGAGAAATCAATAAAATTGAAAGTAAAAATCTATTGAATTAATAAGTTGGTTTTATGAAAAAGCCAATAAAATAGATAAACCTTTGGTAAATTTGATCAAAAAAAAGAAAGAGGAAAATCAAATTGATAGTCTTACAAATGAAAAGGGGGATCTTTCCACCAATGAAGAGGAAATTAGAGAAATAATAAGGAGTTACTTTGCCCAACTTTATGCCAATAAATTTGATAACTTAAGTGAAATGGATGACTTCCTCCAAAAATATAGGCTCTCTAGATTAACAGAGGAGGAGATAAATTGCTTAAATAGTCCCATTTCAGAAAAAGAAATAGAACAAGCTATTAATCAACTCCCCAGGAAAAAATCCCCAGGGCCAGATGGATTCACATGTGAATTCTACCAAACATTTAAAGAACAATTAGCCCCAATGTTATATAAATTATTTGAAAAAATAGGGGATGAAGGAGTCCTACCAAATTCCTTTTATGAAACAGACATGGTACTGATACCTAAACCTGGTAGATCGAAAACTGAGAAAGAAAATTATAGACCAATCTCCTTAATGAATATGGATGCTAAAATCTTAAATAAGATATTAGCAAAAAGACTTCAGAAAATCATCTCCAAGATAATACACTATGATCAAGTAGGATTTATTCCAGGAATGCAGGGCTGGTTTAATATTAGGAAAACTATTAATATAATTGACCATATTAATAATCAAATTAATAAGAACCATATGATCATCTCAATAGATGCAGAAAAAGCATTTGACAAAATCCAACATCCATTCCTACTAAAAACTCTTGAGAGTATAGGAATAAATGGATTATTCCTTAGAATAATCAGGAGTATATATTTAAGACCGTCAGTAAGCATAATATGCAATAGAAATAAACTGCAACCTTTCCCAGTAAGATCAGGAGTGAAACAAGGTTGCCCACTATCACCATTACTATTCAATATAGTACTAGAAACGCTAGCCTCGGCAATAAGAGCCGAGAAAGAGATTCAAGGAATTAGAGTAGGAAATGAGGAAATTAAACTATCACTTTTTGCAGATGACATGATGGTATACTTAGAGAACCCCAAAGACTCTGCTAAAAAGCTACTAGAAATAATTCAAAATTTCAGCAAAGTGGCAGGATACAAAATAAATCCACATAAATCCTCGGCATTTTTATATATCACTAACAAAATGCAACAGCAAGAGATACAAAGAGAAATTCCATTCCAAACAAATGTTGAGAGTATAAAATATTTGGGAATCCATCTACCAAAGAAAAGTCAGGAATTATATGAGAAAAAATTACAAAACACTTGCCACAAAAATAAAATCAGATTTAAATAATTGGAAAGACATTCAGTGCTCTTGGATAGGCCGAGCGAATATAATAAAGATGACAATACTCCCCAAACTAATCTATTTATTTAGTGCTATACCAATCAGACTCCCAAGAAACTATTTTAATGACCTAGAAAAAATAACAACAAAATTCATATGGAAGAATAAAAGGTCAAGAATTGCAAGGGAACTAATAAAAAAAAACTCAGAGGAAGGTGGTCTAAGTGTACCTGATCTAAAGCTATATTATATAGCAGCAGTCACCAAAACCATTTGGTATTGGCTAAGAAATAGACCGGTAGATCAGTGGAACAGATTAGATACAAAGGACAAAAAAGGGTACATCTATAGCAATCTAATCTTTGACAAACCCAAAGATTCCAACATTAGGGATAAAAATTCATTATTCGGAAAAAACTGTTGGGAAAACTGGAAATTAGTATGGCAGAAATTAGATATGGATCCACACTTAACACCATATACCAAGATAAGATCAAAATGGGTCCATGATTTAGGCATAAAGAGGGAGATAATAAATAGATTAGAGGAACAGAGGATAATCTACCTCTCAGACTTGTGGAGGAGGAAGGAATTTATGACCAGAGGAGAACTAGAGATCATTATTGATCACAAAATAGAAGATTTTGATTACATCAAACTAAAAAGTTTCTGTACAAATAATACTAATGCAAACAAGATTAGAAGGGAAGTAACAAATTGGGAAAATATTTTTAAAAACAAAGGTTCTGACAAAGGTCTCATTTCCAAAATATATAGAGAACTGACCCTAATTTATAAGAAACCGAACCATTCTCCAATTGATAAATGGTCAAAGGATATGAACAGACAATTCTCAGAGGAAGAAATTGAAACTATATCCACTCACATGAAAGAGTGTTCCAAATCACTACTGATCAGAGAAATGCAAATTAAGACCACTCTGAGATACCACTACACACCTGTCAGATTGGCTAAGATGACAGGAACAAATAATGACAAATGTTGGAGGGGATGTGGGGAAATTGGGACACTAATACATTGCTGGTGGAGTTGTGAAAGAATCCAGCCATTCTGGAGAGCAATCTGGAATTATGCCCAAAAAGTTATCAAACTGTGCATACCCTTTGACCCAGCAGCGCTACTACTGGGATTATATCCCAAAGAAATACTAAAGAGCGGAAAGAGACATATATGTGCCAAAATGTTTGTGGCAGCTCTTTTTGTTGTAGCTAGAAACTGGAAGATGAATGGATGTCCATCAGTTGGAGAATGGTTGGGTAAATTGTGGTATATGAAAGTTATGGAATATTATTGCTCGGTAAGAAATGACCAGCAGGAGGAATACAGAGAGGGTTGGAGAGACTTAAATCAACTGATGCTGAGTGAAATGAGCAGAACCAGAAGATCACTGTATACTTCAACAACAATACTGTATGAGGATGTATTCTGATGGAAGTGGAAATCTTCAACATAAAGAAGATCCAACTCACTTCCAGTTGATCAATGATGGACAGAGGTAGATACACCCAGAGAAGAAACACTGGGAGGGGAATGTAAATTGTTAGCACTAATATCTGTCTGCCCAGGTTGCATGTACCTTCGGATTCTAATGTTTATTGTGCAACAAGAAAATGATATTCACACACATGTATTGTACTTAGACTATATTGTAACACATGTAAAATGTATGGTATTGCCTGTCGTCGGGGGGAGGGAATAGAGGGAGGGGGGGTAATTTGGAAAAATGAATACAAGGGATAATATTATAAAATATATATATATAATAAAAAAAAAGAAAAAAAATTAATTCATATAAGAAAAAGTGAATTATAATATTTCTGTGTATCCATATTTGTCTCTGATTCTGTTTCTTTCTGTTTTTTTTTTTCAATCTCTTTTTTCAATCTCTCTCACTCAGTTTTTCACTCTCTGGTTCTCTTTTGCATGCAGTCTCTCTCTGGCGCCATGTCTGTCTGTCTGTCTGTCTCTCTCTCTCTCTCTCTCTCTCTCTCTCTCTCTCTCTCTCTCTCTCTCTCTCTCTCTCTCTTTCTCTCTCTCACAAACACACACACACTATCTCTGTCTCTCTTTTTTTTCCCTTCCTTTCCTTCTTTCTTTCTCACTCTCCCTTTCTCTCCCTGTGGCTCTCTTTCATTGTCTCTGTCAGTCTGTCACTTTTTATTTTCTTACTGACTCTCTTTTCTGTTTTTCTCTGTCTTTTTTTCTTCCCTATTTTTCACTCTTTTTCTTTCTGGCTCAATCTCTTTCTGTCTCTCTCTTCTTGTCTAGGTGTCTTTCTTTCTTTATCTCTTTCCTTGGTTTTCTCAAACAATATCTTTCCTCTTTTCTTATAATCTGGCAATCTGTCTCTCTCACACTGTCTTTTGGGCTCTCTCTATTTTTCATTCTCTTTCTCACTCACATTCACTCTTTCCTCCACCAACAATCTCCCTACTAATGTCTTTTTCTCTCTGACATTTTTCTTCTTTTTCTCTCTCTTTATCTGATTTTTGCTGTCTCTCTGGCTCTGTTTCTTTTTATCATTTATTCTCTCTTCAGGGAGTCCCTCACATCAACAAAAAGTTATTGCTTACACAATCTCTGATGCCAAAATTCATATTTAAAAAACAAACACACACACACACACACACACACACACACACACACACACCACTAAAAATGCTAGTTTCTTCCTGATGTTTAAAGATAGGTGTCTTTGGCTTGTGATAAATACAAAAAAATGAGTGTGTCCTTCCAGTGACAGAAATTTGTAAGAATAGCTAAATTAAATTGCTGAAATATGTGTTTAATTCACATATGGAAAAATAAATTATAATCTCTCTCTTTTTTCTTTGTTTCTATGACTCTGTTTCTTTTTTCTTTTTCACTCTCTTTTTCGCTGTCTTGTTCTCTGTTTTTCTATCTGTCTCTCTATCTCTTGCTCTTTTGCTCTTTTCTCTCTCTCTTTTTCTGTTTATCTGTCCCTTTCTATTATTTCTCTTTTACTTTCTCTCTCTCGCTGCCAGCTGGAGAGAAAGAGGTTGACAGAGAATGAGAGAGAATAAAGAGACAAAGAGAATTGAAGGGAGAAAGGGAGAGAGAGAGAGACAGAAAGACACACAGAGACAGAGAGAGAGCCATAGAGAGAAAGAAAATGAGGAAAACAAAGAAAAACATTCAGTAAAACTGAGATGCAGAAAAAGAGACATCAGAGAAACGAAAAAGAGAAAATGGAAACCAGAAAATGAGATAGAGTATGAGTATAAGAATGATTAAATGATATCGAGAGAAAAGGAGACAGAATGAGACAGAGCCAAGGCAAGAAACAGCAAGCCAGAAGGGAACAGAGAGAGAAAGGAGAGAAAGTATGTGCAACATGGAGAGGAAGAGAAACACACAGAGAGAAAATAAAAAAGAGAGAAAGAAAGTGAAAATGAGAGAGAGAGAAATTTTAATTCACTTCTCTATGTGTGAATTAAATGTAGCTTTTGGTAATTTATTTCAGCTGTTCTTACAGATTGATACTCACTCATTTGGATATTTAGCACAATCCACAAACTTCTATCTTAAACCAGAAGGGAGAAATCTGTGGGGTTTTTTGTTTGTTTATTTGCTTTTTTTATTTATTTGAGTTTTGGCATCAGAAATTGTTTTAGGGTCAGCATATTATGGATGTGAGAGACTCTCTGAGAAAGAGAAAAAAAGACAAAAAGAAACAGAGAAAGAAAAAAAACAGAGAAAAAAAAGAAGAGTCAGAAAGAAACTGAGAGTAGGTAATCCACAGAAAGAGACACAGAGACAGAGAGAATGTGTCATATATATGTTATACACACACACACACACACACACACACACACACACACACACACACACACATATTTAAAACCTATTACATAAAAAGAATGAAGAATGCCATAGCAGAGAAAAACAGATATAGTAATAAGAATGTTGTACTTGGAGTCAGGAAGGAGATGAGAATTCTAAATTGTCTGTGACACATTAACTCTTTCATCCTGGTCAAGTTGATTCACCTCTAGGAGACTCAGTTCTTCATTTCAAATTGGAGGTAATAATGCTTGTACTATTTACTTACTCCTCAAGAGTTGCTAAAAGCCCAAGTAGGTAATATATGTAAGGTGTTTTACAAACTATAAATTGCTAAATGAGCATCAGGTGTTATTTTTATTATATAATAATATGTTCACTTCTGATTAATGTAGATTAATATATAGCAGTATTCCCACCTATAATTCTTTCTAAACTTAAAAAAAAAACCCTCTTCTAGTATTATTTATATAAGGAAAATCAAACAGAAAGTTGGTAATTTATATGATAAATTTAGGCTTTTTAAAATTTGATAAGGAAAAAAGGGAATTAACATCTGAATTATCTATATTGATTGTTAATAAATGATATTTGTCAAGTAATTATACACCTCTCTTTCACACCCTGATTATGTGCTTTTCCATCAAGACTTGAAGTGCATAGATTTTTGCATTATAGCATTTCTATCTTTTTTTCCTCCCTTATTCAATGTCTTCCTGACTCTTGAATGCCCAGAACATATCTAACAAGATCTAAAACATTTGTGTAGGACAAAGAATCAGTTTGGACACAGGTCTGAATAAATGTTTTTTTTGTCTAGAAGACTGAATTTTCTTAGCTCCAGTGAAAAATTATGTGACATGTGGATCCTTCTATGATCCTAGAATCTATATTCATTAAGAGATATTCAGATGCAGAATGTTGAAATGCTTTTGGAATTCCAGTTGCTATTCTAGTCCATCATTCTTTGGGGTCATGTAGGATGAGTCATTGAAATAAGAATAGCGAGGAGACTCCAAGGGCTCAAGGCCTAGAGGAAATAAGACTAGCAAGATGAATATTAAATAGTCAGCTTAATAAGAATCAGGAAAAGAGTCTCTATGATTATATATTAGAAGACCAACACAACTTTATTACAGCTACACAGATAAGCAACACTCAGAAGGTTTTTTTTGGCTGAATTTTTCCAGATATCTGCTTTAATTTGCCTTTTTGCCAGAAAATAGCTGGATTGAGCTCTACTTCTTATTTTCCTTTTCTGGTTCTTCAGTTTTCTCTGACATTGTCAGGGAACCTGAGTAAAGTGAATGGATGTTTGTGAGGTGAATCTGAGTTCCTAATGAAATTGGGCCTGTATAAAAACAAACTAAAAATTTCTGGGAGTATAAATGCATCCTGACCCTCCTGCCAGTCCTTCTGGCTTCCCTAGTGTTTTTAAAGCTATAAGAGCATAAAATTGGTACTGGAAAGGATATTGCAGGTCTCACGTCTTTATTTTATAGGGAGCCTGAACATAGTTTCCAGTACACCCATTCTTTTATTCCTCTCTTATCTCTCAGCAAATTCACCCCACCTGCCTTCACACTGTGGGATTTATACAAAACAGGATTCAAACATGCTTTGGCTTCTCAAACTCTCGAGATTCTATAGTGTCATAGGTGTCTGAGCAATAGTTATATTACTTGGCACCCTAACTCCTAAGCACCCCCACTGGAGTGTCTCAAAAATCAACCATGGGCTACTTGCTGTCATGGGGAGGGGATGGGGAGAAGGGAGGGAGAAAAAAATTTACAACACAAGATTTTGCAAGGTTGAATGTTGAAAACTATCTCTGCATATGTTTTGAAAAAAAACTTTGTTAAAAAACCAATCACAATATTACCATTGACTCTTAAACATAAAACTTTTACCAAGTGAAGAAGCAAAAGGAAGAATAATCATAATACTTATCCACCCATAAACTACTGTCCACCAATAGAAATATGGCTCATATGTAACTTTTTTTTATAAAGGCCTAGTAGGTATAATTAGGTCTAGACCTCTGAAAATCAAGAGAAAATTCCCCATATGTCCAAGTTTCCCTGTAGTTACATCAAATTGATTGAGGGACTTCTTCACAAACTTTTATGAGATTGAAGGAAAATGCCTTAACCTATCTTTGAGATTTCTATTACAGTAATATTAAAGTTTTACAGCTGGGATCAGAAACTCAGAAAAATTAAGGGACATTTCCAAAATCATATCAATGTAAGTATGGAACTAGAATCACTTTCTCAGAATCTAGCAATTACGAGATAATGGACAATAAGAGATAATACAAAAAAAAATGGTCAAGAAGACTTGGAGTGATTGGTAATGGGCTGGAAAGGGAAGAATACAAATCTCAGGTGTAAAGGGCTGAAACTCTTGAGTCAATGCACTGAGGTCGGACAATCCAGCACTTGAGGCTAAATACTGATTGAACAATACTTTATAAGAATATGCTTGGAAAATTGCCCTTCCTACTATCCTGTGCTGGCCCAATCATTTGGTGTATACAGAGAATTGTGAGAGGGACTGGGAGGAGGAGTGAGACTAGCCAGACTCAATCTGGGTGGGAGATGAAGAGGTGAGGTCACAGAGATTCTGTATCCATCCCCTTCACTTCTACTGCTAAAGACCAAGAATAAAGACTTTTGCTTATTCTGACTCTGGCTGATTCTAAGGTATCCAGGGTGCTCACATGGTCACCACACTCAGGGATTACCTAGAGACTGATAGTTAAAAACAAACTGAAGTTAGATGAGATGGCCAGATCAGAATCAAGATATACTGTTGGTTAGAACAAGGCAATAGGAAGAATTAAATGAGCACATAGTCAGGCATTAAGAACATATAGAAGAAGGGCAACTAGATGGCACAGTGGACAAAGCACCAACTCTGAAGTCAGGAGGACATGATCTCAAATCTGGTCTCAGACAACACTTTCTAGCTGTGTGACCCTGGGCAAATCACATAATCCCAATTGCCTCAGCCAAAAAAAAAAAAAAAAAAAAAAAAAAAAAAAAAAAAAAAAAACATGGAAGAGCAAAAAGGAAGTATAGATTTAAGAAGGTTGAGGTTTGGAGGTTTTTTATTGTTGTTGTTTTAATATACTGCTCTTTCATCCTCCTAAAGTAGTAGAGAATATAAAAAATATAAGTGATTAATCTCAGAGCTACTCTTTGAGAAAAGACAAAGGTGAAGGTAAGTAGTTTTAAAATATCAATTATCATTTTGAGATGGTTCTACTTTGGCAGTCTACTTTTTTTAAAAATCTACAACTGCACAGCGATATTTCTCTATTAGAGCCTGTCTCCTGTCACTATTTGCTATATTGTTAGCACTATTATCAATATGCAAACTACTCCCACCTCATTGAAAAGTGGGAGGGGAAAAGTGAAAAGGGAAGGAGTAAGTTAAATAGAAGGGAATACTGTGAGGAAAAGGGGTAATAAAAGTGGAGGAACTCTAAGATGGAGGGAGGGATCCTAAAAAGGGAGGGCTGTGTGAGACAAGTGGTGCTCACAAGTTTAATACTGCATAAGGAGAGAAAGAAAAAGAAAAGTATAATCTGGGGATAATAAGATGGCAGGAAATACAGAATTTGTAGGGTTTTTAAATAGTTTTTATTTACCAGAAACATGCATGGGTAATTTTACAACATTGACAATTGCAAAACCTTTTGTTTTAATTTTTCCCCTCCTTCTCCACCCCCAGATGGCAGGTTGACCAATATATGTTAAATATGTTAAAGTATAAATTAAATAAAATATATGTATACATGTCCAAACAGTTGTTTTGCTGTACAAGAATTGGACATTGAAATAGTGTACCATTAGCCTGTGAAGGAAATCAAAAATGCAGGCAGACAAAAATAGAGAGATTGGGAATTCTATGTAGTGGTTCACAGTCATCTCCCAGAGTTCTCCTGCTGAGTGTAGTTGGTTCAGTTCATTACTGCTCTCTTGGAACTGATTTGGTTCATCTCATTGTTGAAAATGGCCACATCCATCAGAATTGATCATCATATAGTATTGTTGCTGAAGTATACAATGATCTCCTGGTCCTGTTCATTTCACTCAGCATCAGTTCATGTAAGTCTCTCCAGGCCTTTTTGAAATCATCCTGTTGGTCATTCCTTATATAACAATAATATTCCATAATATTCATATACCAAAATTTATTCAGTCATTCTCCAATTGATGGGCATCCACATAGTTTCCAGTTTCTGGCCACTACAAAGAGGGCTGCTACAAACACAAAATTAATAGTTTTAACCATAAATGTGAATGGGAGGAACTTTCCCATAAAGCAGAAGTGGATAGCAGACTGGATCAAAAGTCAGAATACTGCAATATGATGTTTACAGAAAACACATTTAAAGCAGGTTGATACATACAGAGTATTGGTAAAAGGCTGGAGCAGAATCTATTATGGGGAAGCAAAAAAAAAAAAAAGCAGGGGCAGCCATCCTTATCTCAAATCAAGCAAAAGCAAGAATTAATCTAATTAAAAGAGATAAGGAAGAAAACTATACCTTGCTAAAGGGCAGCATACACAATGAAGCAATATCTATACTAATCATATATGCAGCAAGTTGTCATAGCATCTAAATTCCTAAGAAGTTAAGAGAGTTACAAGAAGAAATAGACAGCAAAACTATAATAGTGAGAGATCTCAACCTTGCACTCTCAGAATTAGATAAATCAAACCATAAAACAAATAAGAAAGAAGTTAAAGAGGTAAATAGAATATTACAAAAGTTAGGTATGATAGATCTTTGAAGAAAACTGGAGATAGAAAAGAGTACACTTTCTTCTCACCAGTTCATTGAACCTATACAAAAATTGACGATATATTAGGATATAATAACTTCAAAATTAAATGCAGAATAGGGGTGTCCTGGGCTGCTCAATGAATCTTAAGTTTCCCAATCTGTTAAAAGAGGGAGTTAGTCTCCATGGTCTGTTAGGTCCCTTCCAAGGACCATTTATGATCCTATAAGATGTCACTGTTTGGGAATTGGGGGCATGAAATTCTCCTGAAAGTGTCTAAAGGGATTGGGTGAGCCAAGATGATCTTATTTCTTCAAGTCAGCAAACCCTTAAATGTGGGCTACATGTCAGGCCCGGGGCTAAGCACTAGGAGCAAAAGGAAGTAAAAAACACATCCCCTGCTCTCATAGAGGTCAGGCTGGTGGGCCAGACAATATACCAACAATGAGGTAGAAACACACTGTGGGCTCCACTGTGGACTGGATATACTGATACTAAATCTAGTGATTTACTAAATCACCAATTAGAGAGGATAATAATGGCTTAAGGAGAGTAGAATGGAGGGGAGGGGAGAAGGGAAGGGAATAGTCAAAATCCAATAAAATCAAGGCTAGAGGAGGGAGCAGTGCCTATACAGTAGCACAGAAGAATTCTGATCTTTTCACCTTAAATTCTTATTCTTCCTTGTTCTTATTCCTCACCAAATCGTTTAATGCTGAATTAAGTCCTGATCTGCTTGTAGAGCATCAAGATCACAATGACAAAGGGAGAATTCAATAGAATCCTGTAACCCTTAAGAATGCTGTATGGCTCCCCGATTTCCCCAAGAGCCCTTTGCTTCCAGTTGTTCAGAGTGTGGACTCCCTTTCTTTGGGTTAGTCTGGTGAGGCACTTTCAGCAGGGCAGGCTTTCTGCTCAGGAGGAGGGAGGGAGTGTGGGAGGGAAGGGAGAGAAGGAAGTGACGGAGCCTTGGGGAGGAGGAGTTCTCGGAGGTGAGCAGCCTGGAGTGGGGCTGGCGAGGTTCAATTTGAGCAGGAGGAGTTTAAAGCACCAGATCTTTGTGTGGTGGGGACGGGACTTACACAGGAGAGACACTGGCAGTCCTGACTGAAGTCCTGGCCCTGGGTGAGGAAAGGGCTCGAGCCTCCTGGGGGGATGGAGAGGGTGGAACTTTTGGGACCCACAAGACACTCCCAGACTGGGCTGGCCAGAAGCAGGAAGTCTGAGCTGGGCTTGCTCTGCCTTCCTGCTCCTTCTCCCTTCCCTGAAACTGAAACAGCTTTACCTTTCCTGAGATTTCAGATCTCTCCCCTTTTTCCCTGACATCTCGGATCTCACTCCTTTTTCCTTGGGAGCTCAGATCTCTCCCCTTTTCCCCTGGGAGCTCAGATCTCTCCCCATTTTCCCCAGGAACTCATGTCTCTCTCTTTTTTTTCCCTTGGGATCTTTCGTCTCTCTTTTTTTCCTTGGAAGCTCAGATTTCTCTTTTTTCCCTGGGAGCTCAGATCTCTCCCTGTTTTCCCTGGAAGCTGAGATCTCTCCCCTTTTTTCCTGAGATCTCGAATCTCTCACCGTTTTCCGCGGGAGCTGAGGTGTCTTTCCTTTTTTCCCTTGGAGCTCAGTTCTCTCCCCCTTTTCCCCTGGCAGCTCATAGTCTCTCTCCCTTTTTCCTTTGGAACTGAGATCACTCAACATTCAGGAAGCCAGGCCGGGATTGCAACTCCCAGGTAAGTCTGAGCCTGCATCCCCCTGGCTTCCACTGGCTGCCCTTGCCTTTGGGTCCCCTGTTCGGACTTCGTGGTACATGACCTCCAGGTTCACCAGGAGCACACCTTTCCACCAAGGCTGCCTATAGGATGAGCTCCCCACTCCTAAATCTTTTCCACATTCCCAATCACTTCCCAAACTGCCCAGATTTCCCATTGGGCCACCTTTTCCAGACTTAAGACTTTTTCCATAGAAATCTAGGAGTCCTCAGGTGTCCCATCTCCCCATTCCATCTCTTGCTTAGATATTCAGCTGTCCTGCCTTCCAACCCCAAGCCTAAGCTCTCCCAGAAGGCCCCAGCAGTACTTCCCAAATCCTAGATAGACCTTATGACACATTCTTCCTGCTTTCCCTGGCTCAGCTGTCCACCAGGACCACATCTCTTATTCCATGGTCTCTGACCCCTTTGTCATGACTTCTATTGGTTTGTCTTGAGATCTACTTCCTTGGCCCTTTTCTCTCTGAGCCCTCAGAGTTGAATCCCAGACTAGATTTAGTCATTCCCTGGGGCTCCATTCCAGAGCCTTTCCCATCTCCACCTTCCCACTTTCCTTCCCTCCTACCCAAGGCACTCAAATCTGTTGTCAAGAATGATCATGTGTGAGTCAGTTGGAGAGAGGGGAATCAAGGAGACAAAGGACCAGGTGGTGGGGAGAGGTCTGACTTAAGAGCAATGGAGGCTGACTTGTCTCCTCCCATCTGGGATCCCAAAATCTCTTGTATCTCTGGGGTCTCTTTAGGAGGATGGGGAGAGGGAGGAGAAGAGGAATAAAAGATGGAGGGGAGCAGGCTTCCTTTTCAGATCACCTTCCTTTCCAATCCTGACCCTCCCTGTACTGTTCCATAGGATGGAGTCTTTCCCCCAGGGCCTGGGCCTTTGTAACTTGGGGAAGCCCTCTCACTCCATTCCAAGTACTGCAGACTTAGAAAAAGAGTGGAAAGTCCTCTCTTCCTCTGGGATACTTCTTCCTCTCCAGCTTCTTCTGGTGACCTGGGCCTGGCCCAAGCAGGGATTGGGTCAAAGGCAGACAACAAAAGTTGGATGAAATTAGAACAGTTTTACTGTCAGGATCCCAAACAGCAGTCTCCCAGTCTATGAAAGCAAAGACAATCAGACTGGGACTAGGATGAGGGGAAGCTGAGCTTTTCTAAGCAGAAAAAAAAGAAGGGAGGGACTCTCCTGGAGCTCCTGGCCTTCGTCTTGGTTTTCAGAGAGGCTTAGAATTAAAGGCCCCCATGTTAAGTTGTAATCTCTGTTAGTAAGAGCTTTAGCTGTTGTTACCCTCTGTGGGTTCCTCAATGGTGGGAGCTGAGATAAAGACCAGGGAACAGAGGGAGGAACTTGTCAAAATGGAGTCACTTTGGTTGTTTTGCTACTTCCACAGGGATCCAGGAGCCAGAGGGAATGGGCCCTGGGAGCCTCAGAGCTCCTCCTCAGGTGAGTGCAGTCCATCCACAGACCTGACCAACATCTGCAGTCACAACCATTTCTGTAGACATGGAGGATGGGCTGGCAGGACCTGATGTATGGGTCATTTGTTTACAAACACCAGGGGAACATAGTAGTAACAACCCTGACCTTCTGATTCCTTGGAAACCTAGACACCCTGGTGCACACACACACACACACACACACACACACACACACACACCCTGTTTGTTTTTATGTTCCTCCTCATTACAAAGGACTGAGGAGGTCCTCTCTTATTTCATCAGGAATCTCCATTCCCCAGGGACCAGATGTGCTTCCTTTGGGCCCGCCCAGCTCCCCTCCCCATCCAAAGTCTTTCCTCCTCCTCTTGGCCTCCTGTGGCCATGCTCCCCTGAAGCTCCTGAAGCACAATTGCTCACAGTTATATCTAAATAATATATCTCCAGGGATCAACAGCATGTCCTCATGAAGCCTCAGAATCTCATTGATCAGTGTTCCTATGTTTGTATATGTACATGTACACACACATGCACACACATACACATTTCACCTGCTTCCACTCCTCTGAGAACACAAATAAAACCAAACCCATTCACACAAGGTTCTGTCCTTCTGAACAATAAAAAGATCCACTTGCCGACCTCCTTAGACCTATTGCTCCTTCTGCACCAGGGTCTGCCATCTTTAAGAGGCAGACAGCAGCAGCATGATTCCTCATTGTTCCTCAGCAATCCTGGTTGGTCTTTGTGCTAACCATAGGGCGCCCTTACATTTATGGCTTTTACTTATCATGGCATGGATGCCTTCCCCATCCATCACACACATATGTACATGTGAAAGACCTGCAGTACACTCGTGTATGTACACAGCAATGCTGATCAATGCCTCAGGTTCCCTTTACCCCTCAATAAGAACAATGCATATTTGTATACATCCTTTGACTTTTTTTTGCTCAGGACTGATTCCTCCCTTCATCTATCCTCCCTCTGGTTTCTTCCTCTTTTTTCCTCTCCCCCTTTTTCACTGGGGATTAAACAGCCTTTCTCCATTCATCTCCCTATGTCATCTAGTTTTCCTTTGACTAGATGACAAGAGTTCGGTGAGGTTCACTACACTCTTGTTTTCTAGATGTCTACTTGCCAGAGACAACATTTCCTAGCCCTCTTTTCTCTCTACCCTCTTCTAGTCTCTCTTTAAGATCATCAAGACATAAGAAAACCACTTCCAGCTTTCCTCTATTTTGATTCCCTCTGTGATCCCAAAGAGGGATCTGAGGGGACATGTGTCATCTCAACCCAACTGAATATAACTAGTTTATTCTTTTATTTTGAGTCCCTGAGACTAGTTCATTCTGGATGATTTTTTGTATAGCTCTTGACTAGTGTTTACACTTTTAAAGTTTTCCACATTCATCATCTTTTCCTTAGGAATGCTTGTAAGGACTTTCATGAAAGGTCCTTTGCCTTCTCTCATATCCTCTTTTAAATTCTCTAACCATAAATGCACGATGCTTAATGAAAGTCAGTGCCAAATGTTGTCTGATTCTAATTGTGGCTCCTTGGTACTTGAATTGTACTGGACTTTCTTTCTTGGGGCCTGCAGAATTTTTCTCATTGACTTCGTTGCTCTGCATTTTGGCTATGATTTCCTAGGATCTTCTGAAATCCCAGATTTCCTGGGATTTTCTGAGATTTCTTTTAGAAAGTTGATGCTGTTGTAGGTAGCTGCAGAAGAAAATCTAAGAGGTTTTCTCTTAGCCATCAGGAGCTCTATTCACCAAAAAAACATATAGGCTAATCATGAGAGAGGCTACCAGGGCTACTAAGGGAGGTTGCCCACATTGGGAAATTTTGATACTTGGCCAAGGCTCCTGGAGCTGGAAAGGGAACACAGAGATGATCTTCTGTGACCTCTAAGAATGTTGCTCTATGGACTTTACCTGGGAAAAGGAGGAGCTTTTGACTGTGCACCATTATGGTAAGAACAGCTGAAAACCCATTTCTGGGATAAAATTCTGGGCCTGCCTCACCAAAGTGACCTGTGGTTTCTTTTTCTCCTTAGAAAATACGTGAGAACTTTACTGGTTTCTTGAAGTCTTATGTCTTGGCTGTTTTTTTTTTTTTTTTTTTTCAGGCATTCAACTAGGATAATTATACTTAAGTTTTGCCTTGCTCCTTTTTCTCTGTTTTTTATCTTTTTACTTTGAGATGTCTTACATTTTCTTCCTTTTTTTAAAGTCTCTTAAATTTTGTTTAGTATTTGTCATTGCCTTGGGACTTCCAATTGGTCTCTAAGTTTTTAGAGAATTTGTGGTATGGACAAAGTTTTATGAACTTGATTCTTTCACAGAACTCTTTTTTTTCTTTTCCATTTAGTTTCCCCGCAAGTACTCTTATTGTATTCATAAACATGGCTTACTCTAGAGCTTAATCTTCCAAGAATTCTGGCCCCATTAGGACTATACTTCTAATTAAATGTCTATTACAAAAGAGTGTGGTACTTTCTCCAAAGCATTCTCTCTATCTATTGAATTGACTGTGGTTTTGGATGTTGTGGTTTACAATATGATTGATTATGTTCAATGTTTTCCTAATGTTAAAATATCTTTCCATCCCTGGTAGAAATCTCATTTGATCATAAAGAATGGCATCTTAGATAATTTACAGTAGTTGTTTTGATAGGATTTTGTTTAAAATTGGAGGGAGGAGACAACAGTCATTCTTTGACTTGTAATTTCTTCTCTCTGTTTGGACTTTCCTTGATTTCAGTATTGGGCTTGTGTTTGATTCTTGTAGGATATTTTCTTGTTTGGTGAAATTAGTGGTTGTAGCATGCTGTTGTCTCTAGAAGTTGCCGATCGCTCTCTGGGAAGAGATCTACTGTGTCAACTCAAATCTCTTGAACAGATTCTTCTTCCTGTAGAAAGCTGACTTCCCTTCCTGCAGACAGCAGCCTCAAGTTTTGTCCAGACAAAACTCTCTCTTTCCTCCAGAGCTGCCCTCTTTTATCCTCCCAGAGAATGGGTGTGGGATAATGCAAGGGCTTCTGGGAAAAATTACTTCAACCAAAGAACTTGCTCCTCCTAAGCATGCAAGCTCTTCTCCAGGAATACACAAGTAAAACTCCCAGTAAAGGCCGGAACTAGAGAATTGTCAAGTACTGACTTAACACTTAGTAAGAACCTAATATTTCATTATCTCATTAGCACTTAGTAAGAACCTAACAAGTGGTAAAGTGTGGATGGTAGCTGTTCTTTATAATTTTGATAGAATTTTCCTATTTTCTGATAAGTTGAATATTTCAGGCTTGTGACAGTATTCCATTTAGCTTTCTCTTCTCAACTTCATTAGCATAAAATTGCATATTATGTATCAATTATGCCTTTTATTTCTTCTGGTTTTCTTATGATTTCACTTTTGCCATTTGCTACTTCAGTGACTGGATTTTATGCTCTCTTCCTTTTGATCATATTACCTAAGGGTTTTCTCCACTTTATGAATCATTATAAAGAAGACATTTTTAGATTTATCATTTTTATTTTATCTCAAATTTATCTACTTCCCTTCTATTTTTTATATCTTATCTTTTGTACTTATTTTTTGGTTTATTCATTTATTTTTCTAGTTTTTTTTTTAAATAATGCATATTCAGTTAATCTGTTTTTCTATATGCATTTCCCCCCTCCCCCCAAGGAAACTGGGGTTAAACTTGCCCAGAGTTACACAGCTAGGAAGTGTTAAGTGTTTGGGGCCAGTTTGAATTCAGGTCCTCTTGACTTCAGGACTAGTGCTCTATTTACAGTACCTCCCAGCTGCCCCTATTTTTCTATATTCCTAATGTGTGATGCTAAGTCTATATTTCCCCCTGAGGACAGCTTTAGCTGAATCCCAGAAATTTTGGGATATTGTTTAATTAATAATTGTCATTATATTTTGTAAAGTTATCATTTCTAAGTTCTCATCTCCGACTCAATCATTATGTAATATGTGACACTTAAATCTATTAGGTTTATATCTTGTTGGTGATCTCTCAACCAATTTTCATTCTTATTTCTTTAAGGAATGAAAAAGTATATTGATTATTTCTGCCTTTTTACATTTAGGTACAGTATCTCTGTATCCCAATGGTTAATTTTTGTAAATATGCTATGTGTTGAAAAGAAATATGCATATTCCTCTGTTTTCCCATTTAGGAGATGCCATAAGTCTTTTACCTCAAATTTCTCTACACATTTGTTCATCTCTTCTACTTTATTTCATTCTGCATTTATTTTTAATAATAGTTCTTATTTACCAGATATTTGCATAGGTAATTTTACAACATTGAAAATTGCCAAACTATTTGTTCCAATTTTTCCCCTCCTTCCCCCTCTCCCCCCAGATGGCATGTCAACCAATACATGTTAAATTATATTAGAGTATAAATTAAATACAATATATGTATACATAACCAAACAGTTGTTTTCCTGAACAAAAAGAATCAGACTTTGAAATAGTGTACATTTGGCTTGTGAAGGAAATCCAAAATGCAGGCAGACAAAATTAGAGGGATTGGGAATTCTATGTAGTGATTCATAGTCATCTACCACAGTTCTTTTTCCGGGTGTAGCTGGTTCACTTCATTACTGCTCTATTGGAACTGATTTGGTTCATCTCCTTATTGGAGAGGGTCACGTCCATCAGAATTGATCATCATACAGTATTGTTGTTGAAGTATATAATGATCTCCTGGTCCTGCTCATTTCACTCAGCAGCAGTTCATGTAAGTCTCTCCAGGCCTTTCTGAAATCATCCTGTTGGTCATTTCTTATAGAACAATAATATTCCATAATATTCATATGCCACAGTTTATTCAGCTAATCTCCAATTGATGGTCATCCACATGGTTTACAGTTTCTGGCCGCCATAAAGAGGGCTGCCACAAACATTCTTGCACATACAGGTCCCTTTCCCTTCTTTAAGATCTCTTTGGGATAGAAACACAGTAGCAATGCTGCTGAATCAAAGGGTATGCACAGGTTGATAACTTTTTGAGCATAGTTCCAAATTGCTCTCCAGAATGGCTGGATGTGTTCACAGTTCCACCATTAATGTATCAGTGTCCCTGTTTTACCACATTCCCTGCAACATTCTACATAGCCTTTCCCTGTCATTCTAGCCACTCTGACAGGTGTGTAGAGGTAGCTCAGACTTTTCTTAATTTGCATTTCTCTGATTATTAGTGATTTGGAGCATCTTTTCATATGACTAGAAATAGTTTCAATTTCTTTATCCAAGAATTGTCTTCATATCCTTTGACCATTAATCTATTGGAGATTGGCTTGATTTCTTATATATTAAAGTCAATCCTATATATTTTGGAAATCAGGCCTTTATCTGAACCTTTGACTATAAAAATGTTTTCCCAGTTTATTGTTTCCCTTCTAATCTTATCTGCATTGATTTTGTTTGTACAAAAACTTTTCAATTTGATATAATCAAAGTTTTCTACTTTGTAAGCAATAATGATTTCTAGTTCTTCTTTGGACATAAATTCATTCCTCTTCCACAAGTCTGAGAAAAACTATCCTATGTTCCTCTAATTTATTTATAATCTCATTCTTTATTCCTAGATTATGAACCCAATTTGACCTGATCTTGGTGTATGGTGTTAAGTGTGGATCAATGCCTACTTTCTGCCATATTAATTTCCAATTTTCCCAGCAATTTTTGTCAAACATTGAGTTCTTATCCCAAAGGCTGGGGTCCTTGGGTTTCTCAAACACTAGGTTGTTAGAGTTATTAATTATTTTGTCCTTCTGACCTAACATTCCACTGATCAACTAGTCTATTTCTTAGCCAATACCAAATGGTTTTGGTAACTGCTGCTTTATAGTATAATTTTAGATCTGGTACAGCTAGGCTGCCTTCATTTGATTTTTTTTTTTTTTCATTAATCCCTTGAAATTCTTGACCTTTTGTTTTTCCATATGAACTTTGTTGTTATTTTTTCTAGGTAATTAAAATAGTTTTTGGGGAGTCTGATTGGTATAGCACTAAATAAATAGATCAGTTTAGGTAGTATTGTCATCTTTATTATATTTGCTTGCCCTATCCAAGAGCATTTAAGATTTTTCCAATTGGTTAGATGGACTTAATTTGTGTGGAAAGTGTTTTGTAGTTTTGTTCAAATAGTTTCTAATTTTCCCTTGGCAGATAGATTCCTAAATATTTTATACTATCAGTAGTTATTTTAAATGGAATTTCTCTCTGTAACTCTAACTGTTGGACTTTGTTAGTGACATATAAGAATGCTGATGATTTATGTGGATTTATTTTGTATCCTGCAACTTTGCTAAAGGTGTGGATTATTTCTATTAGCTTTTTAGTTGAATCTTTGGGGTTCCCTATGTATACCATCATATCATCCAGAAAGAATGATAATTTGCTTTCCTCATTACTTACTCTAATTCGTTTGATCTCTTTCTCCACTCTTATTGCCCAAGCTAGCATTTCTAACACAATATTGAATAATAATGGTGATAGTGGACAACCTTGTTTCACCCCTGATCTTAATGGGAATAGTTGCAATTTTTCTCCATTACATATGATGCTTATTGATGGTTTTAAATCATTCTGCATTTCTTTATCCCCTTTTTCCTTTTAGTTCTCTTGTAGATTCATCTCCTTCTCTTGACCTTCAAATAGTCCTGTTCATTAGTTTTCTAATTTCATCCATTTTTCTTATCTTATCTAACAAGCATTTTTCTCCCTCTCCTCACTGGTCATCTTCCCTTTCTGTTTTGCTGAGATCCTTGTTCTCTGTCACACAGCTCCTCCACTCATCTAGTCTTTCTTTTTTCCTTGACACGTCATACAATCAAAGACTCCAAAGTCCCTATTCTCAGTTCTGTGCTATAAGAGCTTTCTGCTACTTTTTCTAGACCAACCATACAGATGCCTTCCCTTTCAAAACACTGCATATCAGGGAAAGTGTCAGAGACACCCAGGTTCCAGCAGGGAACATTCCCTCCAGATATTCATCCACTCCTGTTGTCCTTTCATATTTCTTCCATGGCCTCCTAGAAATGTTAACCCTATCTCCATGTTTTCCTACTCCTCCAAATGCTAGTTTCCCCCAAGAATGACAACTTCCCTAATTCCAAGACAAGTAGCCCCAAATCTCAGGGTAAGGTCCCCTATCTTCTATAAGAATATTAATCAGTGGAACCCACCTCCAAGGTCAGGTCTCCTGCTTTGATCCAATTTTTCCAACTTTTTTCCCTCCTCCCCAACTCCCCATGTGGTCTTTCCCTTGGGAAGCATAAAAAGTATAGAAAAGCAATAAATTCCTCAGTTGTTCACAAGTGAAATAACAGAATAAAGGAAATAAACTGTGAGATGGTGATACACATAGACCATGATGAGGTCAGGGTAGCCATTCCTAGTTCAAAATAAACAGGTGAAAAATTCACAATCCCATTCTCTTTGGCAAAAGATGTTTGTTTGTTTTTTTTGTTTGTTTGTTTGTTTGTTTGTTTTTTGTTTTTTTAGAAGAGGAGGTTATAGAAAAAAGTAAGAGATAAAACAAGCCAAAGGAGTGTGAAATAGGAAATGCAGTTGGGAGAGCAATAGGAAACAAAGGAACAGGGTATGGAAACATTCGGTAAAGAATATGACTTGTGGCCCTAAGATGTCATTTCATTATGCATTCTATAAGAAGTCATTTCTCAGCTTTATTTTAACTGTTCCTAAATTCAATCAATCTCTTAATGACCGTAGATTCAAGGGTTGATTCTGACATTCAGAAAGCCCTTCTCTGTGTTTCCATATCCTCCTTTAAATTGGAGGGGGTTGGATTCTAATTCTGAAGGCTCTTTCAGCTCCACATCTTATGACTTTTGATTGTTTAGGAGATGGTGACATTCAAGGATGTGTCTTTGGACTTCACTAAGGAGGAGTGGGGCCTCTTGGACCCCTCTCAGAAGGAGCTGTACAAGGAGGTCATGTTGGAGAATGCCCAGAATCTGCTCTCACTAGGTAAGGAAATTTCCTCTGATAATTGCAAGTCTACAGTCAAAGGGAATACCTTCATTTTCCAGAATTTGGAGAATTTCCAGAAGGGAAAGGGCTGATGTTTATATTATGTGATAGGAACTGGGGATATACTTCATTGCTCCTGAAGTTTTGTTTTACAAAATCTCAGGACAAAGATTAAGTTAGCATCAAAACATCTCAAATATGGGGGGTTAGTATCTAACTGGACACGAATTTTGTTAGCCAAAACTCTGAAACTTGTTCATGCAGCTTTCCTTTTTAACTCATTCCTTTTTCAGATGTGTCTAGTATTTGGAATATTCTTCTTTTTAAAAAACATCAATTTGTAGCCCAAATCACTTAGTTGTCCCTTGTATAGGAATCTGTACAATTTTCCTTTGTATTTCCCTCAAATTATAGCACAAGTTGTAGGAAAGAAATTGAAGAGGATAAGCATTTATTTTTACCTGCTATTTTGCAAGTGCTGTGCCACATGCTTTCTTTGCAATACAGTGACAATATTGTTTAAGAACAACTTCCAGTAAATACATATTTTGAATATCCTAAGTGCCTAAATTAATGCTAAATAACAAATCAAGAAAGATGCTACTTGTATTCAAAGAAAAAAATTGAAAAACATATATGTGTAGCATAATTTTACATATTTATGTATGTGTGTGTAAATATATGCACATGTGTGTGTTTATTATTTATGTATATATCTATTTCTATGTAATGGTAGCCATCTCTAGGTGGGAGCAAAGTGAAGAGGAAAAATTTACTTGATCATTTTGTTGTCTATTTGAAAGGAATATTTGTTACCTCTTTGGGTCCCTCAAGGGTCGGAACTGAGATAGATAAAGACCAGGGAACAGAGGGACGAACTTGCCAAAATGGAGTCACTTTGGTTGTTTTGCTACTTCCACAGGGAGCCAAAAGCCAAAGGGAATGGCCCCTGGGAGCCTCAGACCTCCTCCTCAGGTGAGTGCAGTCCATCCACAGACCTGACCAACATCTGCAGTCACAACCATTTCTGTAGACATGGAGGATGGGCTGTGGAGCTGGCAGGACCTGATGTATGGGTCATTTGTTTACAAACATCAGGGGAACATAGTAGTAACAACCCTGCCCTTCTGATTCCTTGGACACCTAGACACACTAGTGCATGCTCGAGCACACACACACACACACACACACACACACCCTGTTTATTTTTATGTTCCTCCTCATTACAAAGGACTGAGGAGGTCCTCCACTTATTTCATCAGGAATCTCCATTCCCCAGGGACCAGATCTGCTTCCTTTGGGCCCGTCCAGCTCCCCTCCCCATCCAAAGTCTCTCCTCCTCCTCTTGGCCTCCTGTGGTCATGCTCCCCTGAAACTCCTGAAGCATAATTTCTCACAGTTATATCTAAATAATATATCTCCAGGGGTCAACAGCATGTCCTCAAGAAGCCTCAGAATCTCATTGATCAGTGTTCCTATGTTTGTATATGTACATGTACACACACATGCACACACATACACATTTCACCTGCTTCCACTCCTCTGAGAACACAAATAAAACCAAACCCATGCACACAAGATTCTGTCCCTCTGAACGATATTAGTGAAATTAGTGGTAAAGTGTGGATGCTAGCTGTTCTTTATAATTTTGATAGAATTTTCCCATTTTCTAATTAGTTCAATATTTCAGGGTTGTGACAGTATTCCACTTAGCTTTCTCTTTTCAACTCCTTTAGCATAAAATTGTATATCATGTATCAATTATGCCTTTTATTTCTTCTGGTTTTCTTATGATTTCATTTTTGCCATTTGCTACTTCACTGACTGGATTTTATGTTCTCTTCCTTTTGATCAGATTACCTAAGGGATTTCTTCACTTTATGAATCATTACAAAGAAGCCATTTTTAGTTTTGCCATTTTTATTTTATTTCAAAGTTATCTGTTTCCCTTCTATTTTTAATATGTTGTCTTTTTTACTTTTGTACTTATTTTTTGGTTTATTCATTTATTTTTCTATTTTTATTTTATTTTATAATGCATATTCAGTTAATCTTCTGTTTTTCTATATCCATTTCCCCTCTCCCCTGCCCTAAGGAAACTGGGGTTAAATGACTTGCCCAGAGTCACACAGCTAGGAAGTGTTAAGTGTTTGGGGCCAATTTGAATTCAGGTCCTCTTGACTTCAGGACTAGTGCTCTATTTACAGTACCTCCCAGCTGCCCCTATTTTTCTATATTCCTAATGTGTGAAGCTAAGTCTATGTTTCCCCTTGAGGACAACTTTAGCTGAATCCCAGAAATTTTGGGATATTGTTTGATTAATAATTGCCATTATATTTTATAAAGTTATCATTTCTAAGTTCTCATCTCTGACTCAGTCATTATGTAGTATGTGACAGTTAAATCTATTAGGTTTATATCTTGTTGGTGATCTCTCAACCAATTTTCATTCTTATTTCTTTAAGGAAGGAAAAAGTATATTGATTATTTCTGCCTTTTTACATTTGGGTACAGTATCTCTGTATCCCAATGGTTAATTTTTGTAAATGTGCCATGTGATGAAAAGAAATATTCATATTCCTCTGTTTCCCCATTTAGGAGATACCATAAGTCTCTTACCTCAAATTTCTCTAGACATTTGTTCATCTCTTCTACTTTATGTCATTCTGCATTTCTTTATCCCCTTTTTCCTTTTAGTTCTCTTGTAAATTCATCTCCTGCTCTTGAACTTCAAATAGTCCTTTTCATTAGTTTTCTAACTTCATCCATTTTTCTTACTTATTTAACAAGCATTTCTCTGCCTCTCCTCCCTGTACATCTTCCCTTTCTATTTTGTGCAGATTCTTGTTCTCTGTTACATAGCTCCTCTGCTCACCTGGTCTTTCTTTCTTCCTTGACAACTCATATAATCAAAGACTCCAAGGTCCCCATTCTGAGCTCTGTGCTGTGGGAGCTTTCTGCCACTTCTTGTAGACCAACCATACAGATGCCTTCCCTTTCAAAACACTGCATATCAGGGCAGAGGTCACAGACTCTGCTTCTAACAGGGAACATCCTCCTATAAATATTAACCTTGTCTCCAGGTTCTCCTACTCCTCCAAGTGCTAGTTTCCCCCAAGAATGACAACTTCCCTAATCCCAAGACAAGTAGCCTTTTCAGGCACTAAACCCCCAAATCTCAGGGTAAGGTCCCCTATCTTCTATAAGAATATTAATCAGTGGAACCCACCTCCAAAGTCAGGCCTCCTGCTTTGCTCCAATTTTTCCAACTTTTTTCCCTCCTCCCCAACTCCCCATGTGGTCTTTCCCTTGGGAAGCATAAAAAGTATAGAAAAGCAATAAATTCCTCAGTTGTTCACAACTGAAATAACAGAATAAAGGAAATAAACTGTGAGATGTGTGATACACATAGACCATGATGAGGTCAGGGTAGCCATTCCTAGTTCAAAATAAACAGGTGAAAAATTCACAATCCCATTCTCTTTGGCAAAAGATGTTTTTTTTTTTGTTGTTGTTGTTTGTTTGTTTTTTATTTTTTTTAGAAGAGGAGGTTATAGACAAAAGTAAGAGATAAAACAAGCCAAAGGAGTGTGAAATAGGAAATGCAGTTGGGAGAGCAATAGGAAACAAAGGAACAGGGTATGGAACATTCGGTAAAGAATATGACTTGTGGCCCTAAGATGTCATTTCATTATGCATTCCATAAGAAGTCATTTCTCAGCTTTATTTCAACTGTTCCTAAATTCAATCAATCTCTTAATGACCACAGATTCAAGGGTTGACTCTGACATTCAGAAAGCCCTTCTCTGTGTTTCCATTTCCTCCTTTAAATTGGAGGGGGTTGTATTCTAATTCTGAAGGCTCTTTCAGCTCCACATCTTATGACTTTTGATTGTTTAGGAGATGGTGACATTCAAGGATGTGTCTTTGGACTTCACTAAGGAGGAGTGGGGCTTCTTGGACCCCTCTCAGAAGGAGCTGTACAAGGAGGTCATGTTGAAGAATGCCCAGAATCTGCTCTCCCTAGGTAAGTAAATTTCCTCTGATAATTGCAAGTCTACAGTCAAAGGGAATACCTTCATTCTCCAGAATTTGGAGAATTTCCAGAAGGGAAAGGACTGATGTTTATATTATGTGATAGGAACTGGAATATACTTCATTGCTTCTGAAGTTTTGTTTTACCAAATCTCAGGACAAAGATTAAGTTAGCATCAAAACATCTCAAACATGGAATTAATTTTATAGGTTAATATCTAACTGGACATGAATTTTGTTAGCCAAAGCTCTGAAAATTGCTCAGGCTGCTTTTCCTTTTATCTCATTCCTTTTTCAGATGTGTCTAGTATTTGGAATATTCTTCTTTTTAAAAAACATCAATTTGTAGCCCAAATCACCTAGTTGTCTCTTGTATAGGAATATGTACAATTTTCCTTTGTATTTCCCTCAAATTACACTACAAGTGGTGGGAAAGGAATTGAAGAGGTTAAACATTTATTTTTACCTGCTCTTTTGCAAGTGTTGTGCCACATGCTTTCTTTACAATACAGTGACAATATTGTTTAAGAATAACTTCCAGTAAATACATTATTTTAAGTATCCTAAGTACTTAAATTAATGCTAAATAACAAATCAAGAAAGATGCTATTTGTATTCAGAGAAAAAAATTGATAAACAAATATGGGTAGCATAATTTTATAGATGTATATATGTATGTGTGTGTAAATATAGGCACACGTGTGTGTGTTTATTATTTAAGATATATATACATATATATATATATATATATATATATATATATATATATATATATATATATATATATATATATATATATATATATATGTATGTATGTATGTATGTATGTAATGGCAGCCATCTCTAGGGTGGGAGCTAAATGGAGAGAAAAAATTTACTTGACCATTTTCTTGTCTATTTGAAAGAAATAGCAAATTGTGCATTGTAGATTTACAGTTTCCTGTGCAATTACCATATTTATTTTACTGTGATATGGAAATGCTTGCTTATAAATTAAAAACAAAATAAAATATTGTGTCATTTTAACCTCATCTTAACTTTCCAAGTAAAGTGTTTAGTCATCCCCATTTGAGAGCTGAGGAAATTAAGGCAAATAAACAGAGTATAATTGACTTGCCCAGAGGTAGATAAATCTTCAAGGTTTCCTTGAACTCACCTCAGTCGATCTTTCTGTAAAAAAGGTGTGCTGAGTCCAAAGTCCCTAATGATCAGACACAAGGTTGCTCCAGCCCAATAACTCTTTTTCCCTAGGTGTGGGATTGGAAGTTTCTAGCAGAAGGGAACCTCACAGTACAGGAAGTAGGAGGAAGGGACTTTGGTTCTCTGGCAGAAGAAGTTGTACAAATAGTGGGGCACATACCAGTTTAGATTATTTCCTTTACAAGCACTAGTGGGTAGGTAAAGACATATATGCCTGAATATAAGGGGCTGAATTTCAACATGGAGAAACTCTGGATCCTCACTCTTTCCCTAAAGAGAACTAAATTACAAACATCTCTCCATGTACATCTAAGTGATTTCCATGCTCAGGGCTTCAGTTGCCAGAAAAGACGTAATCTCTTATTTTGAGCAAAGGGAAGCATGCTGAATGCTGGACCAAGAAGGCCTCAGGAGCTACTTTCCAGGTGAGTGAGTTGAAAGCAGATCTGAGGTTTTTAGGAGTTACCCTGAAGTAAATATTCAGTTTGAGGGAGAAAAATCAGACTTAGATTTCTTTGCTTGATATTTTTTGGTAGCAGGGTCCTGGACTCCTCATTGAATATCAGTTTCCCATCTATAAGATGAGTGGGTCACATTCCATGGCCCTGTAGGTCCCTTCCAAGGATCATCAGTGATTCTGTAAGAAATCACTCTTTGGGATTTGGGGCAAGGGAATTCTCCTAATGAGCCATTTTTTAGAACTTCTTCTAGTCAGTAAATAATTAAGGGCTTACAATGTGGCAGCCCTGGGCTCAGCACCAGGAAAAGTAAAGAGATATAAGGGACATCCCCTACCCTCACAGAGGTCTCACAGTGGTGGGGCAGACTATATAACAGCAACTATGGAGAAACCCACTGTGGACCAGATAAACTGAATAAGTTTAGTGCCTCACTGCATCATTAATTGGTGAGCATAATAGTGGTTTAAGAAGGAGGGCAGAACTGGGGAGGAAATAGTCAAAGTGGAATAAAATAGCTAGCACTTACAAAGCTCTGTGTGTGTATCATACCCAATTGTCTTATTTTATTTTCATGAGAACCCGAGCACTTTGCTGATGTCATTAAGCCAATTTTACAGATAAAGGAAGTGAATCAAACAGAGGTCCTATAACTTGACTAGCAAGGTTGTAAGGTGGGATTAAAACTTTGGTTTTCCTCACTCAAGGCACTATCCACAGTCTATCCACTTTTAGTGTATTCTGATTTTGAAACAGATGGGACCAAAATGGTCATCCAAGTAAGGGGGACAAAACAGAAGGAGAATTGGACAAGTTCCTCTTGATACTTGGAAATTAATTTTTTTAAGTCTAGCTAGTCAAAAGCAATGGCAAATTATTGTTTAAAAGATTTATATTTTCACTGACTCATGACAAATATTGCACCAAATGTCTAATGTACTCAAGGGTCAATTACAAATATTGCTTTATGTTTTGTTTTTGTTTTTTTCCCCTGAGGTTAAGTCATTTGCTCAAGGTCATACAGCTAGGAAGTGTTAAGTGTCTTAGACCAGATTTGAACTGGGGTCCTCCTGACTTCAAGGCTAGTGCTCTATCTACTGTGCCATCTAGATGCCCTGCTTTACATTGTTTTTTAGTAATATTCATATATTCACATCCTGTGAAAGGATAGCAACTGAATCCCTATTGAATGACCAACCCATGTTGCCAACCAATTCCTTTGAAAAACTGACAGATAGAAGAAAGAGTAACATATACAGCTGATAAGTTCAAATGAGAAAACAACCTTACACTTGTCAATGAGTAGCATTTTAAGGTTTGATTTTCTGGAAAATTTGTGGCCTTCCATGATGATTTCATGATGGCTTCTCCAGTCCCTGGCTCCTGACCATGGTTTTCAAGTAGCCTGCCAGCACTGCTGCAGGAATGTAGACCCAGGTCACATTTTGCTCAGGTGATTAGAGATAAGATGAGATGGGGTTGCTAGGTAACCAAGGAAGAAGGAAAGTTCTAAGGAGAGACAACCTCCAAGAGTCTTTGCACTCCTGGGGCCATTTGAACATGAATGTCCAACCTTCCTGGAATGGTCATGTCAAGTTGAAAAGCCAAGACAATATGTTGTACTTAACAAAATTCAGCTTTTGATGGAATGACTGCACCATCCTACAAAGCAATGTATTGGTGATAATGAGAGGTTGAAATCACAGCAGAAAGATAACTGTTAAGGTAGAATTATGCTCATCTGTATGGTCCCAGAGGACAGCTACTTTTATAACCAAATTAGACATTTATTTACCACTTAAGGTGCCAGTAACAAATGTTTGGGTCACCTTCCTTGATCATTATCTCAATTCTTCAAGGGGCTTCTGAGCTTATAAAAGGGATAGGATTACTATAGTAGAAATCCCTTCCATATCACAGGTTGATGAACTCGATTTTCTATACAACACATTTTTTCATATGTGGATATTTTCATGCTTTTTTTTAAAAATTGTGTTTGTTATGGTATGCAGGGAGCAAAGAATGATAATTTTTAAAAAAAATAAGTATTAGCTATCTCAAAAAAAAAAGGGGGTCAAAACAAACTCAGTAATGTCTCAGGTAAATAAGAACAAACCTGTGTTAGTATTCTGAATATGACCTCAGATTATACAATAGAAAAAAATAAAACTGAACGTGATCACCATGGAAATTTTTTATGGTTGCTGGCAGGATAGATTATGAAATCATTTGCAAGTTTAACATACATGTACCAAGTAACATATCTATGAAAAAAGTATTGAAAGTGCAGATATTGAAAGGGAAAGGGAAAAATTGAGAGGAGATAGTTTGTCATATACTGTAGGCAGAGCATGCCCATTCTGAGATTGTACATTCTAGTCTCAGCTGCTATGATTTGGGTCAAGTCACTTAAGTATTCTGAGCTGACAACTTGAGTTGTACACCCATGAGAATGAAGGCACTTTATCTGATGTCACAGGTTTGTTGGGACATTCCAATGTAACTGTGCATGAAGCCCTATAGATATTCTTATATTTGTGATTTAAACTAGTAGGATTTAAAATGATTGGTTCTTCCCATAAAGGATTTTTCTCTTTGCATATGAAGAGAGAAAATATGTGAGTTTTTCTTCTTCTCATGGATGGATGGATATATAAATACACACACACACATACACATATATGTTTTTGCATCATGTCTATATTTTCTTGTTTGTTTTATTTTTATTTTCTCTTTTTTTCTGTTATTTTGAAGGAGAGAGAAGACTAAGCATGATGGAAACTACAGCAGAGTTAAGCCATTCTGTGGTCCAAACTCACAAGCAAAGACTCATGGGTAAGGGTCCCTTCGACTTTGGTTGGACAGAAGACTGTGCATCACATGAGAAAATCCAGATTAGAGAGGGACATTATGAAGATAACCACTGTAGAAAAATTTTCATAAAAAAGGAAAACCTTATTGAACATCAAATAATCCAAGCTATAGAGAAACCTTATGAATGTAACCAATATGGAACAGCTTTTACAAATAGAGCACTTCTTACTGTACATCAGCGAACCCACACTGGAGTGAAACCTTATGAATGTAATGAGTGTGGCAAGACTCTCAGGAGCAAAGCAAATCTTACTAGACATCAGAAAATCCACACTGGAAAGAAACCTTATGAATGTAAGCAGTGTGGAAAAACATTTAGAAAGAAAGGAAATCTTACTTACCATCATAGAACCCACAGTGAAGAAAAACCTTATGAATGTAACCAATGTAGAAAGTCTTTCAAAGTAAAGAGAAGTCTTATTGTACATCAGAGAATCCATAGTGGGGAGAAACCTTATGAATGTGACCACTGTGGGAAGACTTTTAGAGATAAAAGAGTGCTTATTGGACATCAGGGAATCCACACTGGAGTGAAACCTTATGAATGTAAGCAGTGTGGAAAGGCTTTTAGAATCAAAGGAACTCTTATTGGACATCAGAGAGTCCATACTGGAGAGAAATCTTATGAATGTGACCAATGTGGGAAGACTTTTAGAGAAAAAAAAGTGCTTATTGCTCATCAGAGAATCCACACTGGAGTGAAACCTTATGAATGTAAGCAGTGTGGAAAGGCTTTTAGAATCAAAAGAACTCTTATTGGACATCAGAGAGTCCATATTGGAGAGGAATCTTATGTATGTGACCAATATGGAACAGCTTTTACAAATAGAGAACTTCTTACTGTACATCAGCGAACCCACACTGGAGTGAAACCTTATGAATGTAATGAGTGTGGCAAGACTCTCAGGAGCAAAGCAAATCTTACTAGACATCAGAAAATCCACACTGGAAAGAAACCTTATGAATGTAAGCAGTGTGGAAAAACATTTAGAAGGAAAGAAAATCTTACTTACCATCATAGAACCCACAGTGAAGAAAAACCTTATGAATGTAACCAATGTAAAAAGTCTTTCAAAGAAAAGAGAACTCTTATTACACATCAGAGAATCCATAGTGGGGAGAAACCTTATGAATGTGACCAATGTGGGAAGACTTTTAGAGAAAAAAGAGTGCTTATTGGACATCAGAGAATTCACACTGGAGTGAAACCTTATGAATGTAAGCAGTGTGGGAAAGCTTTTAGAATCAAAGGAACTCTTATTGGACATCAGAGAGTCCACACTGGAGAGAAATCTTATGAATGTGACCAATGTGGAAAGGCTTTTAAAACCAAGGAAGGTCTTACTGGCCATCAGAGAATCCACACCGGAGAGAAACCTTATGAATGTAACCAATGTAAAAAGGCTTTTAGAAGCAAGGGAAGTCTTGCTAGCCATCAGAGAACCCACACTAGAGAGAAACCTTATGAATGTAACCAATGTGGAAAGCATTTTAGAATGAAAGAAAGTCTTATTCTTCATCAGAGAATCCACACTGGAGAGAAACCTTATGAATGTAACCAATGTGGAAAGCGTTTTAGAACGAAAGAAAATCTTACTCTTCATCAGAGAATCCACACTGGAGAGAAACCTTACAAATGTAACCAATGTGAAAAGGCTTTTAGAAGCAAGGGAAATCTTACTGGCCATCAGAGAACCCACACTAGAGAGAAACCTTATGAATGTAACCAATGTGGAAAGCGTTTTAGAAAGAAAGAAAGTCTTACTCTTCATCAGAGAATCCACACTGGAGAGAAACCTTATGAATGTAACCAGTGTGAAAAATCTTTTAGAGAAAAGAAAGCTCTTACTGTACATCAGAGAATCCACACTGGAGAAAAACCTTATGAATGTTACCCGTGTGGAAAAGCTTTTAGACAAAAGAAAGCTCTTACTGTACACCAGAGAATCCACTGCAGAGAAATTTTATGAATGTCAGCAATGTGGGAAACATTTTTTTTTTAAAAGGGAAGTTTTTGAGGGGATACCCAACAGTTGGAGAATGGCTGAATAAGTTATGGTATATGAACATTATAGAATTTTATTCTTCAATAAGAAATGATCAGCAGGATGATTTCAGAGAGACCTGGAGAGACTTACATAAACTGATGCTAAATAAAATTGGATAATTTTCCCTCTAGTGGAAGGAAAGGACAAAATTTATAGCACAAGGTTTTGCAAGGGTGAATGTTGACAATGATCCATCCATATGTTTGAAAATAAAAAGTTGTAAAATCTTAGGTTCTTACTAAGTGCTAATGAGATAATGAGATATTATGTTTTTAAAAAGTGCTAAGTCGGTACTTAACAATTCTCTAGTTCCTGCCTTTAATGGGAGTTTTTACTTGTGAACTCTAGGTAACACAAATAGCCCTAGAGTCGGGCGCCAAATTGCGATGGTGCAGTCTACCTCCTCTGAAGGGCTCAGAATAAGTCCTTGTCAAGATAAGCAAGAGTCCTTGCCACATGTTGTGGATGCTAATATGTAATGTTCTGTTGTCTCCAGAAACTGCTGATCACTCTCTGATCTAGAGGAGAGACTTTTTCCTCCAGAGAGCCACCTCAGCTCTGACCTAGAGCAGAGACTCTCTATCTCTAGAGTGGCGCCCTCTCTTATCCTCCCAGAGAATGGGTGTTTGATAACGCAAGGGCTTCTGGGAAAAATTACTTCAACCAATGAACTTGCTCCTCCCCAGGAGTTCACAAGTAAAAACTCCCAGTAAAGGCCGGAACTAGAGAATTGCCAAATACGGACTTAGCACTTAGTAAGAACTTATCAAATCATTATCTCATTAGCACTTAGTAAGAAAAAAAAAAGAAAAGAAAGAGAGAAAGAGAGAGAGAAAAAGTTTTCAAAAAAGTGAAAATTTTCTCTACTTCAGAAAATCCACACTCAAGAGAAGCCTTACAAATGTAACCATTATGGAAAGGTTTTTAGAGAAAGTAGAGTTCTCAGAGGACATTAGAGAATCCATAGTGAGGAGAAACCTTATGAAATTAGCCAGTGTAAAAAAAAACTTTTTAAACATAATAGAGTTATTGCCAAAGCAAAGTGTATGAACACAAGTACAAAGCACTTTTCACAAAAATAAAGTCGGATCTAACCAATGGGAAAAATATCAAGTACTCCTTGTAGGCAGAGTGAATATAATAAAAATAATAATATTACCTAAATTAATCTACTTATTCAGTGCCATACCAACCAAAACTCCCAAGAAAGTATTTCACATTTCTATAAAAAATACAAACAAAGTTCATCTGGAAGAACAAAAAGTTAAGAATTTGTTAAAGTATTTGTTAAATACAATATATGTGTACATATTTATACAGTTATCTTGCTGCACAAGAAAAATCAGATTTAGAAAGAATGTAAATATAACCTGAGGAAAAAAACAAAAGTGCAAGCAAACAATAATAGAAAGAGAGGAAATGCTATGTGTTGTTATACACTCATTTCCCAGTGTTCTTTTGCTTGGTATAGCTGCTTCTCATCATTGCTGATCAGTTGGAACTGATTTGGAACCTCTCATTGTTGCAGAGAGCCACATCCATCAGAATTGATCCTCACATAGTACTGTTGTTGCTATGTAATGATCTTCTGATTCTGCTCATTTCACTTGGCATCGGTTCGTGTAAGTCTCTCCAGGCTTCTCTGAAATAATCCTGCTGGTCATTTCTTACAGAACAATAATATTCCATGGTATTCACAGACCATAATTTATTCAGCCATTCTCAAACTGATAGGTATCTATTCAATTTCCAGTTTGTAACCACTACAAAAATGGCTGCCACAAACATTTTTGCACATGTGGGTCCCTTTCCCTTCTTTAAGATCTCTTTGGGATATAAGCCCAGTAGTAACACTGCTGGATCAAAGGGTCTGCACAGTTTGATAGCTTTTTGAGTATAGTTCCAAATCGCTCTCCAGAATAGTTGGATCCATTCACAACTCCACCAACAATGTATCAGTGTCCCAGTTTTCCCACATCCCCTCTAACATTCGTCGTCATATTTTCATGTCATCTTAGCCAATCTGACAGGTGTGTAGTGGTATCTCAGAGTTGTCTTAATTTGCATTTCTCTGATCAATAATTGCTGAGACCCTGGATATATTAGAATCATCCGGAGTCAGGATAAGCAAAAGTCTTTATTTTTGATCTTTTGGGGTGGCAGTCAGGGGATTAGATCTAGCAATCTCCACTACCAAGAGAATGAATCATTCTCCTCCTACTACTCCACCCACTGATCTCACTTCCCCTTCTTTATCCATGCCCACCTATGGAGCCAGCACAGAATAGTTAAGTAGGGTCATCCTCCAAACATGTGGTAATAGAGAATTGTCCAATTGGTAATTGGCCTCAAGTGCCAGGTTACCTTGCATCTGCTCAGTTCTAGCCCTCTACATCTACTGCTTTCTTTTGTTTTAGAACACAGGTGGTCATGCCATGCCTGACTTCTCAGGGAGATGAGAACCCCAAAAAGGAGATGATCACATCCTCCTTTACTTCTCAGGAATGGAGGTTAAAACACCAAATAGGAGGTGACCAAAACCAATCTACTGTCCATTGCTTCACGTGTCAGGGAATCCAATGATCCCCACAAACTTTTGAAATCCTGCAACAGTCTTTTATATGTTAGGGAATCCAATGATTGCTACAGGTTTTGAAGTCCTGCAATAGTCTTATGTCTCAGAGAATCCAATGATTCCTGAGGGCTTTCAAGTCCTACAACAGTCTTATCATGTCTCTTGATATAGTCAAAATTTTCTACATTGTGATCAATAATGATCTCTAGTTCTTCTTTGGTCACAAACTCCTTCATCCTCCATAGATCTGAGAGGTAAACTATCCCATGTTCTTCTAATTTATATATAATCTCATTTAAAAATTCAAGAATTTCAACGCAATTAATGAAAAAATGCAAAGGAAAGTGGCCTGGCTGTGCCAAACCTAAAACTATATTAAAAGCAGTGGTCATCAAAACCATTTGGTTGCAAATATTTTATATTTGGTAACCTACATGCCAAGGTAAAGTAGCAACTATATTAAAACAACTACAAAACATTTTCCATGCAAATAAAATCAGATTTAATCAATTGAAAAAATATCCTGGGTATCCTGTGTGCATATAATAAAAATGATGTTACCTAAATTAATCTACTTATTTAGTGCCACACTAATCAAACTTCCAAGAAGTTATTTTACAGATCTAGAAAAATAACAAAGTTCATCTGGAAGAACAAAAGATCAAGAATCTCAAGGGAATTAATGAATAAAGTACAAATGAAATTGGCCTAGTTTTGCCAGGCTGAAAAGTATATTACAAAGTACTGACTAAGAAACAAGAGTAGTCCCACAGAGGGATAGATGACATTCATAGGACAAAATAGACAATGGCTACAATAACCTAGTGTTTTCCAAAACCAAAGACCTGAGTTTTGGGGATAAAAACTCACTATTTGCCAGAAACTGCTGGGAAAATTGGAAACTAGTATGGCACAAACTAGGCATTGACCCAATCCTAACATGTATACCAAGATAAAGTCAAAATGGGCTCATGATTTAGAAAAAAAAAGAGTGATATAGGCAAATTAGAAGACCAAATGATAGTTTACCTCTCAGATCTGTGGGAAAGCAAGGAATTTCTGGCCAAAGGAGAAATAGAGTTCATTTTTGAACACAAAATAGATATTTTTGATTATATTAAGTTAAAAAGGTTTTGTACACACAAAACTAATGCAGACAAGATTACAAGGGAAGCAATAAACTGGGGAAACATTTTTTACATATAAAGATTCTAACAAAGGCCTCATTTCTAAAATAAATAGAGAACTGACTCAGATTGACAAGAATTGAGACCATTCTCCAGTTAAGAAAGGCCAAAGAATATGAACCATTTTCAAATGAAGAAATTAAAACCATTTCTACTCATATGAAAAGATGGTCTTAGTCACTATTGATCAGAGAAATGTAAATTAAGGCAACTCTGAGGTACCACTATATAACTCAGAGTGTCTGAGATGACAGAAAAAGATAATGATGAATGTTGGAAGGAATGTGGAAAAACTGGGACCCTAATACATTGTTGGTGGAGTTGTGAACTGATTCAACCATTGTGGAGAGCCATTTGGAACTATGCCCAAACAGCTATCAAAATATGCATATCATTTTTATCTGGCAGTGCTTCTCCTGGGCTTATTTTCAAAGTAATCTTAAATGAGAAAAAAAGGACGCAAATGTGCAAAAAGGTTTGTGGCAGCCCTTTTGGAGTAGCAAGAAATTGGAAACTGAGTGAATGCCCATCAATTGGGAAATGGCTGGATTAGTTATGGTATATGAATGTTATAAAATAGTATGTGTAAGCAACAATCAGCAGGATGAATACAGAGAGGCCTGGAGAGAATTATAGAAACTGACACAAAGTGCATTGAGCAAAACCAAGAGATCATTTGTACATGGCAACAACAAGATTATAGGAAGATCAATTCTGATTGATGTGGCTCTCTTCAACAATGAGGTGACTGAGTCCAGCTGCAGTGATATTATGATGAAGAGAGCCATCCACACCCAGAGAGAGACTGTGCAAGTCAGTGTGGACCACAGCACAGCATTTTCACTCTTTTTGTTGTTGTTTGCTTGCATTTTGTTTTCTTTCTCATTTTTTTTCCTTTTTGATTTGATTTTTCTTCTGCAACATGATAATTATTGAAATATGTAGAAAAGAATTGCACAAGTTTAATATATATTGGATTACCTGCTGCCTAAGAGAGGGGGTTTGGGAAAGGGAAGGAAAAAAGTCAGAACACGAAGGGTCACAAGGGTGAATGCTGAAAATGATCCATGCATATGTTTTGAAATTTAAAATTTTAAGAAAAAAAGAAAAGCTGCCTCGACTAAGCAGGCTAGAAACATGCACTTTCTGTCTAAAAACCTTGCCATGGTTACTTCTGTTCTACTTAGAAGGGAAATCTAAAAGAACCAAATTCCATATAAGGGAAAACTGTGATGCTTGTCATATGCCTTCTACAAACCACGAATGGCTTAGAAACTGATGACAGCCTTTTCATCAGAGGAATGGGTTCCCATTCAGAGATCTATCCATTAGATATAAAGGAAAAATTCATGAAGCATTATGGGAATCTACATTTTTCCAAGGGAAGTCAGAAAAGTCTTGCTTGGCCAGAAATAGCAACACTAAAAGGAAGAAAGTGTGATAATCAAATCATTTGGATGCTAATGAAAATAATGCCATGAGAGAGAGAGAGGGAGCCAAAGAGAGAAAAACAGACAGGTAAACAAACTGAAAGACATAAACATGGGAGAAGAGAGAGATTGACAGAGAGACAGAAAGATAGACTGGTATTTCCAGAGAGATAAAAAGGGAGACAGCCAGAAAGAAAGAGCAACCAAGATATAGCCTGAGTATGAAAGAGAGTGAGAAAGAGAAAAAGAACAGAAAGAGACAGTTAAGAAGAGAGAAAAAGACAGGCAGAGACAATGAGAAAGAGCCAGATAGAGCAAGCAGAATGAGCTAAAGCAAGAAGGGGAAAACGTGCCTGAAGGACAGAATGAAAGACGGAATGTGAAAAGAATAATAAAGAGAAATAAAATACAAAAGAACAGATTGAAAGAGACAGTGATTGATAGAAACAGAGAGAGAGACAAAAAGGAGGGGAAGGAGAAGGACAGAGAGACACAGAAAACCAATGAGTGAAAGAGAGCTTGAGAAAGAGAAAAAGAGACAGCAAGAGGTAGAAAGAGCCAGAGAATGAGAAAGAAAAAGAAACAAATACAGAGAGAGACACAGATAGGCACAGAACCACAGTGATACATAGAGGGAACCACACAGGCAGGAATCCATAGACAGACAGACAATGACAGAGAGTGAGAAAAAGAAACAGATTTAGTCAGTCACAGAATGAGAGAGGGCCAGAAAAATGGAGAGAGAAAGAAATAGAGGAAGAGGCAGTCAGAAAAAGGAAGGAGACAGAGAAACAAGGAGACAGTGTTAAAGGGGAAGCAAGGACTGAAAGTGAGAGAATGAGAAACAGGTACACAGATAGAGATGGAGAGACAGAGGATGAGACAAAAGAAAAGATACTTTCCGAGGAAAACGGGGAAAGAGGTACATAGACAGAAAAAGAGTGAGAGACAGCCAGGGTGGGGGGGAAGAGAGAGGGATAGGGAAGGATGGAGAGAAAGTAAGCAGGACAAAGAGATGGAGAGAGAGAGTAGGGATGGAGGCAGAGAAGGTTGTTTGGGAGAGGGAGAGAAAGAAACATAGTAGAGAGAAAGAGTGAAAAAGTAAAGAAACAGTCAGAGAGACAAAGTTAGAGATAGAAAGAAGAGATAGCCAGAGAGTGAAAAAATATTAGAAATAGAAAGAGAAAGAAAGAAAAAATTTTATTCTGTTTTCTTTTTCTGTTTCTTGCTCTTGTTTTCACCCTATTTCTTTGCTTCTCTCTTTCAAATAGAAAGAGAAAGACTGTTTCTTTTCATCAGTTCCTCATAGCAATAATAACTTGTTTCTGACACAATCTGTTATGCCAAAACTCAAATTAAAAGAAAACAAAATCTAAAATTAAAATTAAAACAGATAAGTGTCTGTAGTCTGTGCAAAATATCAAAAACTGAGTGTCTTCCTCCCATAGCAGCAATCTGTAAAAGCAGGTAAAGTAAATTGACAAAACATCTTCATTTAATTAATTCACACAAGAAGTGAATTAAAATATTTCTCTGGGTTTCTGTATTTCTCTCTGACCCCCCCCTTTCTCTCTCTCTCTCTCTCTCTCTCTCTCTCTCTCTCTCTCTCTCTCTCTCTCTCTCTCTCTCTCTCTCTCTCTCTCTCTCTCACTACCTGTGGCTCTCTCTCATTGTCTCTGTCAGTCTGTCACTTTTTTATTTTCTTACCGACTGCAACTCTCTTTTCTGTTTTTCTCTATTTCTCTCTCTTTTCCTTCCCTATTTTTCACTCTCTTTCTCTATGGCTCTTGTTTCTTTCTGTCTCTTGGTCTCAGTCTGTCTGTCTCTTGATGTCTCTGTCTCTCTTTCCTTGTTTTTCCTTAAACAATATCTTTCCTTTTTCTTGCAGTCTGTCTCTTTCACACTATCTTTTGGGCTGTCTCTAATTCTTATTCTCTTTCTCACTCACACTCACTCTTTCCTCCACTAATACTCCCCACCACATGTCTCTTTCTCTTTGACCTCCTCCCCCTCCCCCTCCTCCTCCTCCTCCTCCTCCTCCTCCTCCTCCTCCTCCTCCTCCTTCTCCTCCTCCCTCCTCCTCCTCCTCCTCCTCCTCCTCCCCCCTCCTCCTCCTCCTCCTCCTCCTCCTCCTTCTCCTTCTCCTTCTTCTTCTTCTTCTTCTCTTCTCTCTCTCTGATTTTTGCTGTCTCTCTGACTCTGTTTCTCTTTGTCTTTTATTCTTTCTGTCATATCAACAAAGAATTGTCTTTCACACAATCTCCGATGCCAAAACTCATATTTAGCAAACAAACAAAAAAATAAAATAAAAGCTCTGGTTTCTCCCTGCTGTTTTGATGAGTGTCTGTGGATTGTGATAAATATCAAAAGTGAGAGTCTCCCTCCAGTGGCAGCAATGTGTAAGAATAGCTAAATTGAATTGCCAAAATATGCATTTAATTCATTCACATGTGGAAAAGTCAGTTACAATCTCTCTCTTTGTTCTTTGTCACTCTGATTCTCTTGGGTGGGATGGCACGACCCTTAGCCAAACTGGCTACTCAAAGACATCTCCAGGGACAAACGAAAAGTTCCTTTATTCCAATTCTCCTGAGAAGCGGGTGGTCCCAGCAGCAAGTCTAAAGGAAGAGCTCAGTGTAGTTGACCTGACAAGAGCTGCATCAAACCCCACAGTAGCCCCCTAACCCACCCCGTTCCCATTGGCTTTTTCTTTCACAGTCTGGGTTCTTGCCTGCAGGGAAAAAGGAAACTTGCAGACTTCCTGCAAGATATTTTTGCAAGGCTCTTACAAGAATGTGTTTGCCACATCAGCATTTTGCAAAGATCTGACAAGAATGTTGCCACTTTTAGCATTATTGTAAAGGGGTTAATACTGTGGAGAAATGGAAACTGGGGCTCTCAAGCTTCAATTGTTTTAATAAACTGTCTCTGGGAGACTTTCAATATGTCCTACTCTGTTTCTTTCTTTCAAACTCTCTTTTTCACTCTCTCTATCTTGCTCTGTTTTTCTCTGTCTTTTCTTCTCATTCTTTTTCTGTTTATATATGTTTTCCGACTCCTATTACTTTTTTTCATTCTCTCTCTCACTGCGAGCTGGAAAGAAAGAGGCAGACAGAGAATGAGAGAATAAAAAAAGAGATAAATAGAATTGGAGAGGGAGACAGAATCAGAGAGACAGAAAGACACATGACTTTTGGTGGGAGGAATTGATGACATTCAAGGACATGGCTATGGGCTTCACCCTGGAGGTGTGAGGCATCTTGGACCAGCCCCAGGAGGAATTGTACAAGGAGATCATGTGAGAGAATACATGAAACCTGCTCTCCCTAGCTAAGGACATTTCCCCTGGTAAGTGTGAATCTGGAGACAAAGGGAACATCTTTATTCCCTAGTGTGCTGAGTTAGGAGGGTTTCTCAGTGACCGGAAAAGGAAAAGTACTGGTGTCCTGTGTCCAAGAAACATCATCCTCCAACAAGTTTTCCTGTAAAATGTCTTTGTGTTGTGTGATAGCAACCTGAGCACTTCCTCTTTTCCTGCAGCTGTCTCTTACTAATTCTAGGTAATTAATTCTTATAAATTCTAAATGATCAAACCAGTGTAGAAGCATCTCAAACACAGAACTGCATCTCTACCTGCACATGAGTTTTATCTGCCAAAGCCCTGAAAAATGCTCAAGCAGCTTTTCCTTACAATCTGTTCCTCTGCAGGATGGGTCTAGTATTCGGAATAGTATTCTCTTGAACAAGCATCCATTTGTAGCTGAAAGCAACTGGTTGTCCCTAATGTACGAAGTTTGTCCCTAATCTTCCTTCCCTATTGCCCTCAAATGTTAGCACAGGCAATAGGAAAGTAATGGAAGGGAATAAGCCTTTATTTTCACCTACTCTTTACCAGATGCTCTGCTATATGCTTTCCTTACAATACAATAACAACAATATTGCTTAAGAACAACTTTCTGCAAGTGACTTATTTTGACTATTCTAACTACCCAAATTAATGATAAAGGACAAAGGAAGAAAGGTGCTACTTGCATAGGAAAGGTAGCCATCTCTAGGGTGGGGAAGGCAGAGGAAAGGAAAAAATTATTTAATAAATTTGTTGTCTATTTTAAAATAATAGAAAGTCATGCATTATAAATTTAAAGTTTCATGTGCAATCATCTTTTTAAATTGTATTATGTTGTAGAAATACTTGTTTTATTCCACAATTTAATAAGAAAACTAAATATTATGTCACCTTATCTCCACAATAACCTTCCAAGATAGGTGATGTTATTCTCCCCATTCAAGAGTTGAGGAAACTGAGGCAAACAGAGTTTAACTACTTGCCAATAGGCACAGATCTAGGAACTGTCTGAAACTTGATTTAAAGTTAGACTCTTCTGAGTCTATGCCCAGGTCTCTGTTCATTTTATTATAAGGTCCCGTTAATTTCTAGATAATGGAAACCTCAAGATGAGTCCATCCTGCTATGAAAAGAAGGTATCCCAAAATAAAGATCCTGATTGGTCAAATTTGAAGATGTTCTGCCCCAATAATACTCTCTTGTTCATCTGTCGGGTTAGGAGTTTCTTCCAGAATGGAGCTGAACAGGATAGGAGGCAGGAGCTGGGAAAAGGCTTTTGGCTTTGTCTCAGAACAAGTCCTGCACAAGAGAAGCTCATACAAGGCAAACAACAAGATTATGTAATGATCAATTCAGATGGACTCATTCAGCAACCAGGTGATCCAGACCAATTCCAATAAACTTGGGATAGAAAGAGCCATCTGCACCCAGAGAGAGGCCTGTGAGGACTGAATGTGGATCACAACCTAGTATTTTAATGTTTTGTTGTTGTTTGAGTGCTTTTTTTTTCTCCTTTTTCGCCGTTTTGATCTTATTTTTCTTGTGCTGCATGATAAATGTGGAAACATGCATAGAAGAATTGCATATGATTAACATATATTGGATTACTTGCTTCCAGAGGAGGGGATGGGGGAAGAAAGGGAGAAAAATTTGGAATGCAAGGTTTTACAAGGGTGAATTTTGAAAAGGATCTTTGCATATATTTTGAAAATTCTGAAAAAATAAATGAAAACAGTTTGAAATATATATATATATTTAAATAAGGGTGTGTATATATATTTAAATATATATACATTTTGCTGAGACAATAGGGGTTAAGTGACTTGCCCAGGGACACACAGCTAGGAAGTGTTAAGTGTCTGAGGCCAAATTTGAACTCAGGTCCTCCTGACTTCAGGGCCAGCACTCTACCCACTGCACTACCTAGCTGCCCCTTGAAGCATATATATATTTTTTAATTGTATGACAGAATAATGTGGCATATCCTATTTTGGGTTAAACAAGCACGAATGAGGGAGGATACAGACTCATGTATGTGTTAACTTAAGGGAGTGAATCTCAAAATGGAGGAGCTTTGGCTCCTTGCCTCTTACCCTAAAAAGAACTAAATTACAAGCTTTTCTCCCTCTTCATCCTTAACTGATTTCACTAACAAAGGGTTCCAGGCCCCAGAGAAGATAGGATCTCTTACTTTGGGCAAAGGGAAGCCCCATAGATGCTGGAAAAAGAAGGACTGAGGAACTGCTCTCCAGGTGAGGGAGGGAAAAGCAGGTGTAAGAGACTTGTGCTAGGCTTAGGGAAGAACTGCCTAGGAATTCTTTTTTTCAAATATTTCTTTGCAGGGGTGTCCTGGGCTGCTCAATGAATCTTAAGTTTCCCAATCTGTTAAAAGAGGGAGTTACACTCCGTGGTCTGTTAGTTCCCTTCCAGGGACCATTTATGATCCTATAAGATGTCACTGTTTGGGAATTGGGGGCATGAAATTCTCCTGAAAGTGTCTAAAGGGATTAGGTGAGCCAAGATGAGCTTATTTCTTCAAGTCAGCAAACACTTAAATGTGGGCTACATGTCAGGCCCGGGGCTAAGCACTAGGAGCAAAAGGAAGTACAAAGCACATCCCCTGCTCTCATGGAGGTCAGACTGCTGGGCCAGACAATATACCAACAATGAGGTAGAAACACACTGTGGGCTCCACTGTGGACTGGATATACTGACACTAAATCTAGTGATTTACTAAATCACCAATTAGAGGGGATAATAATGGCTTAAGGAGAGTAGATTGGAGGGGAGGGGAGAAGGGAAGGGAATAGTCAAAATCCAATAAAATCAAGGCTAGAGGAGGGAGCATTGCCTATACAGTAGTACAGAGGAATTCTGATCTTTTCACCTTAAATTCTTATTCTTCCTTGTTCTTATTCCTAACCAAATCGTTTAATGCTGAATTAAGTCCTGATCTGCTTATAGAGCATCAAGATCACAATGACAAAGGGAGAATTCAATAGAATCCTGTGTGGATTTACTCTTAAGAATGCTGTATGGCTCCCTGATTTCCCCAAGAGCCCTTTGCTTCCAGTTGTTCAGAGTGTGGACTCCCTTTCTTTGGGTTAGTCTGGTGAGGCACTTTCAGCAGGGCAGGCTTTCTGCTCAGGAGGAGGGAGGGAGTGTGGGAGGGAAGGGAGAGAAGGAAGTGACGGAGCCTTGGGGAGGAGGAGTTCTCGGAGGTGAGCAGCCTGGAGTGGGGCTGGCGAGGTTCAATTTGAGCGGGAGGAGTTTAAAGCACCAGATCTTTGTGTGATGGGGACGGGACTTACACAGGAGAGACACTGGCAGTCCTGACTGAAGTGCTGGCCCTGGGTGAGGAAAGGGCTCGAGCCTTCTGGGGGGATGGAGAGGGTGGAGCTCTTGGGACCAACAAGACACTCCCAGAGTGGGCTAGCCAGAAGCAGGAAGTCTGAGCTGGGCTTGCTCTGCCTTCCTGTTCCTTTTCCCTTCCCTGAAACTGAAACTGCTTTACCTTCCCTGAGATTTCAGATCTCTCCCCTTTTTCCCTGACATCTCGGATCTCACTCCTTTTTCCCTGGGAGCTCAGATCTCTCCCCATTTTCCCCAGGAACTCATGTCTCTCTATTTTTTTCCCCTTGGGATCTTCTCTCTTTTTCCCCCCAGAGCTCAGATTTCTCTTTTTTCCCTGGGAGCTGAGATCTCTCCCCTTTTCCCCCTGGGAGCTCAGGTGTCTTTCCTTTTTTCCCTTGGAGCTCAGTTCTCTCCCCCTTTTCCCCTGGCAGCTCATAGTCTCTCTCCCTTTTTCCTTTGGAACTGAGATCACTCAACATTCAGGAAGCCAGGCCGGGATTGCAACTCCCAGGTAAGTCTGAGCCTGCATCCCCCTGGCTTCCACTGGCTGCCCTTGCCTTTGGGTCCCCTGTTCGGACTTCGTGGTACATGACCTCCAGGTTCACCAGGAGCACACCTTTCCACCAAGGCTGCCTATAGGATGAGCTCCCCACTCCTAAATCTTTTCCACATTCCCAATCACTTCCCAAACTGCCCAGATTTCCCATTGGGCCACCTTTTCCAGACTTAAGACTTTTTCCATAGAAATCTAGGAGTCCTCAGGTGTCCCATCTCCCCATTCCATCTCTTGCTTAGATATTCAGCTGTCCTGCCTTCCAACCCCAAGCCTAAGCTCTCCCAGAAGGCCCCAGCAGTACTTCCCAAATCCTAGATAGACCTTATGACACATTCTTCCTGCTTTCCCTGGCTCAGCTGTCCACCAGGACCACATCTCTTATTCCATAGTCTCTGACCCCTGTGTCATGACTTCTATTGGTTTGTCTTGAGATCTGCTTCCTTGGCCCTTTTCTCTCTGAGCCCTCAGAGTTGAATCCCAGACTAGATTTAGTCATTCCCTGGGGCTCCATTCCAGAGCCTTTCCCATCTCCACCTTCCCACTTTCCTTCCCTCCTACCCAAGGCACTCAAATCTGTTGTCAAGAATGATCATGTGTGAGTCAGTTGGAGAGAGGGGAATCAAGGAGACAAAGGACCAGGTGGTGGGGAGAGGTCTGACTTAAGAGCAATGGAGGCTGACTTGTCTCCTCCCATCTGGGATCCCAGAATCTCTTGTATCTCTGGGGTCTCTTTAGGAGGATGGGGAGAGGGACGAGAAGAGGAATAAAAGACGGAGGGGAGCAGGCTTCCTTTTCAGATCACCTTCCTTTCCAATCCTGACCCTCCCTGTACTATTCCATAGGATGAAGTCTTTCCCCCAGGGCCTGGGCCTTTGTAACTTGGAGAAGCCCTCTCACTCCATTCCAAGTACTGCAGACTTAGAAAAAGAGTGGAAAGCCCTCTCTTCCTCTGGGATACTTCTTCCTCTCCAGCTTCTTCTGGTGACCTAGGCCTGGCCCAAGCAGGGATTGGGTCAAAGGCAGACAACAAAAGTGGGATGAAATTAGAACAGTTTTACTGTCAGGACCCCAAACAGCAGTCTCCCAGTCTATGAAAGCAAAGACAATCAGACTGGGACTAGGATGAGGGGAAGCTGAGCTTTTCTAAGCAGAAAAAAAGAAGGGAGGGACTCTCTTGGAGCTCCTTCAGAGAGGCTTAGAATTAAAGGCCCCCATGTTAAGTTGTAATCTCTGTTAGTAAGAGCTTTAGCTGTTGTTACCTCTGTGGGTTCCTCAATGGTGGCAGCTGAGATAAAGACCAGGGAACAGATATGGACTCACTTTGGTTGTTTTGCTACTTCCACAGGGATCCAGGAGCCAGAGGGAATGGGCCCTGGGAGCCTCAGAGCTCCTCCTCAGGTGAGTGCAGTCCATCCACAGACCTGACCAACATCTGCAGTCACAACCATTTCTGTAGACATGGAGGATGGGCTGTGGAGCTGGCAGGACCTGATGTATGGGTCACCAGGGGAACATAGTAGCAACAACCCTGCCCTGCCCAGCTGATTCCTTGGGTACCTAGACACTTGGGCACACATACACACACACACAAATATTGTTTTTATGTTCCTCCTCATTACAAAGGACTGAGGAGGTCCTCCACTTATTTCATCAGGAATCTCCATTCCCCAGGGACCAGATGTGCTTCCTTTGGGCCTGTCCAGCTCCCCTCCCCATCCAAAGTCTCTCCTCCTCCTCTTGGCCTCCTGTGGCCATGCTCCCCTGAAGCTCCTGAAGCACAATTTCTCACAGTTATATCTAAATAATATATCTCCAGGGGTCAACAGCATGTCCTCATGAAGCCTCAGAATCTCATTGATCAGTGTTCCTATGTTTGTATATGTACATGTACACACACACGCACACACATACACATTTCACCTGCTTCCACTCCTCTGAGAACACAAATAAAACCAAACCCATTCACACAAGGTTCTGTCCCTCTGAACAATAAAAAGATACACTTGCCGACCTCCTTAAACCTATTGCTCCTTCTGCACCAGGGTCTGCCATCTTTAAGAGGCAGACAGCAGCAGCATGATTCCTCATTGTTCCTCAGCAATCCTGGTTGGTCTTTGTGCTAACTCAGGGTCACTGCCCTAGGGAGCCCTCACAATTATGGCTTTTACTTATCCATGCCTTCCCCATCCATCACACACATATGTACATGTGAAAAACCTGCAGTACACTCGTGTATGTACACAGCAATGCTGATCAATGCCTCAGGTTCCCTTTACCCCTCAATAAGAACGATGCATATTTGTATACATCCTTTGACTTTTTTGCTCAGGACTGATTCCTCCCTTCATCTATCCTCCCTCTGGTTTCTTCCTCTTTTTTCCTCTCCCCCTTTTTCACTGGGGATTAAACAGCCTTTCTCCATTCATCTCCCTATGTCATCTAGTCTTCCTTTGACTAGATGACAAGAGTTCGGTGAGGTTCACCACACTCTTGTTTTCTAGATGTCTACTTGCCAGAGACAACATTTCCTAGCCCTCTTTTCTCTCCACCCTCTTCTAGTCTCTCCTTAAGGTCATCAAGACATAAGAGAACCACTTCCAGCTTTCCTCTATTTTGATTCCCTCTGTGAGCCCAAAGAGGGATCTGAGGGGACATGTGTCATCTCACCCCAACTGAATATAACTAGTTTGTTCTTTTATTTTGAGTCCCTGAGGCTAGTTCATTCTGGATGATTTTTTGTATATGTCTTGACTAGTGTTTACACTTTTAAAGTTTTCCACATTCATCATCTTTTCCTTTGGAATGCTTGTAAGGACTTTCACGAAAGGTCCTTTTCCCCTGATGACATTATCTTAGTTTTTGTTTCATAATTTACTCTTGGCCATAAAATCAGTCCTTTACCTTCTCTTATATACTCTTTGAAGTTCTCTAACCCTAAATGCATGCTCCTTAATGAAAGTCAGTGCCGAATGTTGTCTGATTCTAATTGTGGCTCCTTGGTACTTGAATTGTACTGGACTTTCTTTCTGGGGGCTTGCAGAATTTTTCTCATTGACTTCGTTGCTCTGCATTTTGGCTATGATTTTCAGGGATCCTCTGAAATCCTAGATTTCCTGGGATATTCTGAGATTTCTTTTAGAAAATTGATGCTGGGGGGCGGAGCCAAGATGGCGGAGAAGAAACACACGTCTCTTTGAACGTCCTCACTCCCTCACAACCAATTAGATAAATTAAGTCTCAGAATTAGCTCAGGACTGATAGATACCACAAGGACTGGAAGCACGACTTACCAGCTGAAGAGAATCTGGAGTTTCAACAGGAAAGGACAGTTCCCAGGGGAGGAATAAGAGAGACCAGCACAGAAGGTGGGGTAGTGGCACACTGCGCCCATTGCGCTGGGAAGGGCTCTGGGATCAGAGAAGCCACTGAGGTAAAGGAATCTGGCACAGGCTGTTAGCTCTTCTCTGCTAATTATTTAGCAGTTCAGAAGAGAAAGCCAAAATATTTTAAAACTCAGATTAGATTTTCCCCGGACCCTGGAGGTGACTCAGCAGATCTCGGCACCAGGGGGTGTGGCCTCAGCTACCTCCTGAGAATAGTTAAGAGATTGACAAGTGGGTGGATACGGCCCAAGGCAACACACACTGCCTAGCTTAGCTGGAGGGAGTGGAACTCAGCTCCAGGAAGTCCCAGAGAAGCGGAACCTTTGAACTAGGGACCGCGGTTTCTGGCAGACACTTCCAGTTTGAGCACAGGGGCTTTTCACGTCACCTGCTGCAGACATCCACTCCCCACCTGGACACATAGGCTGGGCTTTGTGCTGTCTTTACTATTCTACGCCCTCGAAGCACAGTAGTGCTAATCACCTCTGAGGCACTTACAGGGAGGGGGTGGGGAACTCTCTCCCAGAGCTCTATCTTAGCTCAGGCGCAGGAGCCTCTGCATCCATCTGGTCTGAGAGGAAGCTGGTAAAGAAGTAAATAAATAATTTCCTACCCCAGGGACAGACCCCAAAAGATTTTTTTTAAATATGAGCAAAAAAGCTAGAAAAACTATAGATTCCTTCTATACAGAGAAAGAGCGGGTATCCAACCCCGAGGAAGTTAACAGCAGAGAGTCAGCAGATAACAACCCAAAGGGGAACGATCCCTGCCCCCCATCACATAACTCTGTCCTAGAAGAAACTCTTAAAAAATTGAGGGAGATTGAAGAATAATGGGGAAAGGAAAGGGAAGCTATGATAGAGAATAACAACGTCCTGAAATTGGAGTTGGAAAAAATAAAGAATTCACAGGAGATGCAGGGAAACAAAATTTATGAATTAGAAAAGGTTAAAAAAACACAGGAAAGTAGGATTTCTGAATTGGAAAAGATAAAAAAGTCTCAAGAAAATAGAATTTCTGAATTGGAAAAAGAAAATAATTCTCAAAAAAAAAAATTAGGGAAATGGAAAAAAATTCAATAGAGCAAAATAATTCATTTAAAAACGAAATTGGGCATTTACAAAAAGAACTAAAAACTGTGAAAGAAGAAAATAACTCCTTAAAAGTCAGGATGGAACAAATAGAAATGAATGATTCACAGAGAACCCAAGAATCAGTCAAACAAAACAAAAAAAAATGAGAAGCTGGAGAACAACGTCAAATACTTACTGGGAAAATCTATAGACCTGGAAAATAGATCTAGGAGAGATAATCTGCGGATTATTGGACTTCCAGAAAACTATGACCAAAAAAAGAGCCTAGATTCTATTTTACAGGAAATTATCAAAGAGAACTGTCCAGAGATAATAGAAACAGAAGGGAAAGTAGATGTGGAAAGAATTCATCGAACTCCTTCTGAAATAGACCCTAAAAAAAGAACACCACGGAATATAGTGGCTAAGCTGCAGAATTACCACACAAAGGAGAAAATCCTGCAAGCAGCTAGAAAAAAACAATTTAAATACCAACGTGCCACAATAAGGGTCACCCAAGATCTGGCTGCGTCCACATTAAAAGATAGAAGGGCCTGGAACGTGATATTCCGTAAGGCAAAAGATCAAGGACTGCAACCACGAATGAACTACCCAGCTAAGTTTAGCATCTTTTTCCATGGAAGAAGATGGTCATTCAATGAAACAGAGGAATTCTATATGTTTCTAAGAAAAAAACCAGACTTAAACAAAAAATTTGATCTACATCCACAAGATTGAAGAGAAACAGAAAAAGGTACACAGAACCCTTGAGAACTGTAACTCTGTTGTGGGTATATAAAAAATACTCAAGGATAATTTGATTTTACTGATATAAAAGAAAAAAAGGGGGGTGTAGTAAAGGGAAGGAGGTCGGTTCAGAAAAAGGGGAAGAAGTGATAAAAAGAGGGAAACTACATCCCAGGAAGAGGCATAGAAAATACACCATATCTGAGGGAACTTAGTGAGGGGGAGAATCATTGTGTGAATCTTACTCTCATCAGGAGAGGCTCAAAGAGTAAATAATTAACATATTTGTTTTTCAGAGAATTTTCTCTCACCTCATTAAAAGGGGGGAGAGGAAAAGGGAAAAGGAAAAGGAGAATAAGTGAAGGGATTTGGAGGGAGGGGGGAGGGAATCCTAAAAAAAAAAAAAAAAAAAAAAAAAGAGGGAGGGTTGCGCGTCACAAGGGGGGGTCTGTAAATTAAATATCGGGGAGGGGGATCAGGGGGGTCAAGGGAAAAAAAGCATAATCTGGGGATAATACGATGGCAGGAAATACAGAATTAGTAATTTTAACTGTAAATGTAAATGGGATGAACGATCCCATCAAACGGAGACGGATAGCAGATTGGATCAAAAAGCAGAACCCTACAATATGTTGCCTACAGGAAACACACTTAAAGCAGGGAGAATAAAGGTAAAAGGTTGGAACAGAGCCTATTATGCTTCAGGTAAAGCCAAAAAAGCAGGAGTAGCTATCCTTATCTCAGATCAAGCAAAAGCAGAAGTAGATCTCATTAAAAAAGATAAGGAAGGAAACTATATCCTGCTGAAAGGTAGCATAAATAATGAAGCCATACCAATACTAAACATATATGCACCAAGTGGTATAGCATCTAACTTTCTAAAGGAAAAGTTAAGAGAACTGCAAGAAGAAATAGACAGTAAAACTATAATAGTGGGAGATCTCAACCTTGCACTCTCAGATTTAGACAAATCAAACCACAAAACAAACAAGAAAGAAATTAAAAAAGTAAATAGAATATTAGAAAAACTAGGTATGATAGACCTTTGGAGAAAACTGAATGGCAATAGAAAGGAATATACTTTCTTCTCAGCAGTTCATGGATCCTATACAAAAATTGACCATATATTAGGACATAAAGATCTCAAAATTAAAGGTAGGAAGGCAGAAATAATAAATGCCTTCTTCTCAGATCACAATGCAATAAAAGCTACATTCAGTAAAAAGTTAGGGGTAAATAGACCAAAAAGTAATTGGAAACTGAATAATCTCATCTTAAAGAATGACTGGGTGAAAGAGCAAATTATAGAAACAATTAACAATTTCACCCAAGATAATGACAATGATGAGACATCATATCAAAATCTTTGGGATGCAGCTAAAGCAGTAATAAGGGGAAATTTTATATCTTTAGAGGCTTATTTGAAGAAAATTGAGAAAGAGAAGATTAACGAATTGGGCTTACAACTTAAAAGGCTAGAAAAAGACCAAATTATAAACCCCCAACCAAAAATTAAACTTGAAATACAAAAATTAAAAGGAGAAATCAATAAAATTGAAAGTAAAAAAACTATTGAATTAATAAGTTGGTTTTATGAAAAAGCCAATAAAATAGATAAACCTTTGGTAAATTTGATCAAAAAAAAGAAAGAGGAAAATCAAATTGATAGTCTTACAAATGAAAAGGGGGATCTTTCCACCAATGAAGAGGAAATTAGAGAAATAATAAGGAGTTACTTTGCCCAACTTTATGCCAATAAATTTGATAACTTAAGTGAAATGGATGACTTCCTCCAAAAATATAGGCTCCCTAGATTAACAGAGGAGGAGATAAATTGCTTAAATAGTCCCATTTCAGAAAAAGAAATAGAACAAGCTATTAATCAACTTCCCAGGAAAAAATCCCCAGGGCCAGATGGATTCACATGTGAATTCTACCAAACATTTAAAGAACAATTAGCCCCAATGTTATATAAATTATTTGAAAAAATAGGGGATGAAGGAGTCCTACCAAACTCCTTTTATGACACAGACATGGTACTGATACCTAAACCAGGTAGATCGAAAACTAGAAAGAAAATTATAGACCAATCTCCTTAATGAATATGGATGCTAAAATCTTAAATAAGATATTAGCAAAAAGACTTCAGAAAATCATCTCCAGGATAATACACTATGATCAAGTAGGATTTATTCCAGGAATGCAGGGCTGGTTTAATATTAGGAAAACTATTAATATAATTGACCATATTAATAATCAAATTAATAAGAACCATATGATCATCTCAATAGATGCAGAAAAAGCATTTGACAAAATCCAACATCCATTCCTACTAAAAACTCTTGAGAGTATAGGAATAAATGGACTATTCCTTAGAATAATCAGGAGCATATATTTAAGACCTTCAGTAAGCATAATATGCAATAGAAATAAACTGCAACCTTTCCCAGTAAGATCAGGAGTGAAACAAGGTTGCCCACTATCACCATTACTATTCAATATAGTACTAGAAACGCTAGCCTCGGCAATAAGAGCCGAGAAAGAGATTCAAGGAATTAGAGTAGGAAATGAGGAAATTAAACTTTCACTTTTTGCAGATGACATGATGGTATACTTAGAGAACCCCAAAGACTCTGCTAAAAAGCTACTAGAAATAATTCAAAATTTCAGCAAAGTGGCAGGATACAAAATAAATCCACATAAATCCTCGGCATTTTTATATATCACTAACAAAATGCAACAGCAAGAGATACAAAGAGAAATTCCATTCCAAACAAATGTTGAGAGTATAAAATATTTGGGAATCCATCTACCAAAGAAAAGTCAGGAATTATATGAGAAAAATTACAAAACACTTGCCACAAAAATAAAATCAGATTTAAATAATTGGAAAGACATTCAATGCTCTTGGATAGGCCGAGCGAATATAATAAAGATGACAATACTCCCCAAACTAATCTATTTATTTAGTGCTATACCAATCAGACTCCCAAGAAACTATTTTAATGACCTAGAAAAAATAACAACAAAATTCATATGGAAGAATAAAAGGTCGAGAATTGCAAGGGAACTAATGAAAAAAAACTCAGAGGAAGGTGGTCTAAGTGTACCTGATCTAAAGCTATATTATATAGCAGCAGTCACCAAAACCATTTGGTATTGGCTAAGAAATAGACCGGTAGATCAGTGGAACAGATTAGATACAAAGGACAAAAAAGGGTACATCTATAGCAATCTAATCTTTGACAAACCCAAAGATTCCAACATTAGGGATAAAAATTCATTATTCGGAAAAACCTGTTGGGAAAACTGGAAATTAGTATGGCAGAAATTAGATATGGATCCACACTTAACACCATATACCAAGATAAGATCAAAATGGATCCATGATTTAGGCATAAAGAGGGAGATAATAAATAGATTAGAGGAACAGAGGATAATCTACCTCTCAGACTTGTGGAGGAGGAAGGAATTTATGACCAGAGGAGAACTAGAGATCATTATTGATCACAAAATAGAAGATTTTGATTACATCAAACTAAAAAGTTTCTGTACAAATAATACTAATGCAAACAAGATTAGAAGGGAAGTAACAAATTGGGAAAATATTTTAAAAACAAAGGTTCTGACAAAGGTCTCATCTCCAAAACATATAGAGAACTGACCATAATTTATAAGAAACCGAACCATTCTCCAATTGATAAATGGTCAAAGGATATGAACAGACAATTCTCAGAGGAAGAAATTGAAACTATATCCACTCACATGAAAGAATGTTCCAAATCACTACTGATCAGAGAAATGCAAATTAAGACCACTCTGATATACCACTACACACCTGTCAGATTGGCTAAGATGACAGGAACAAATAATGATAAATGTTGGAGGGGATGTGGGGAAATTGGGACACTAATACATTGCTGGTGGAGTTGCAAAAGAATCCAGCCATTCTGGAGAGCAATCTGGAATTATGCCCAAAAAGTTATCAAACTGTGCATACCCTTTGACCCAGCAGCGCTACTACTGGGATTATATCCCAAAGAAATACTAAAGAGCGGAAAGAGACATATATGTGCCAAAATGTTTGTGGCAGCTCTTTTTGTTGTAGCTAGAAACTGGAAGATGAATGGATGTCCATCAGTTGGAGAATGGTTGGGTAAATTGTGGTATATGAAGGTTATGGAATATTATTGCTCTGTAAGAAATGAGCAGCAGGAGGAATACAGAGAGGCCTGGAAAGACTTAAATCAACTGATGCTGAGTGAAATGAGCAGAACCAGAAGATCACTGTACACTTCAACAACAATACTGTATGAGGATGTATTCTGATGGAAGTGGAAATCTTCAACATAAAGAAGATCCAACTCACTTCCAGTTGATCAATGATGGACAGAGGTAGCTACACCCAGAGAAGAAACACTGGGAAGTGAATGTAAATTGTTAGCACTAATATCTGTCTGCCCAGGTTGCATGTACCTTCGGATTCTAATGTTTATTGTGCAACAAGAAAATGATATTCACACACATGTATTGTACCTAGACTATATTGTAACACATGTAAAATGTATGGGATTGCCTGTCATCGGGGGGAGGGAATAGAGGAAGGGGGGGTAATTTTGAAAAATGAATACAAGGGATAATATTATAAAAAAAATATATATATATATATATATATAATTTAAAAAATTAAAAGAAAAAAAAAAAAAGAAAATTGATGCTGTTGGAGGTAGCTGCAGAAAGAAATCTGAGAGGTTTTTTCTTAGCTATCAGGAGCTCTATTCACCAAAAAAGCATATAGGCTAATTATGAAAGAGGCTACCAGAGCTACTAAAGGATGTTGCCCATATTGGGAAATTTTGCTACTTAGCCAAGGATCCTGGAGCTAGAAAGGGAACAAGGACATGATCTTCTGTGACCTCTAAGAATATTGCTCAATAGACTTTACCTGGGAAAAGGAGGAGCTTTTGATTGTGTACCATTATGGTAAGAACAGCTGAAAACCCATTTCTGGGATAAAATTCTGGGCCTGCCTCACCAAGTGACCTGTGGTTTCTTTTTCTCCTTAGAAAATACATGAAAACTTTACTGATTTCTTGAAGTCTTATGTCTTGGCTGGTTTTTTAAAGGGCATTCTGCTAGGACAATGATATTTTTTTGTTTTGATCCTTTTTCTATGTTTTCTATCTTTTTACTTTGAGATGTCTTACCTTTTCTTCCTTTTTTTAAAGTCTCTTAAATTTGGTTTAGTATTTGTCATTGCCTTGGGACTTCCAATTGGTGTCTTTAAGTTTTTAGAGAATTTGTGGTATGGACAAAGTTTTATGAACTTGATTCTTTTTTCTTTTCCATTTAGTTTCCCCTCAAGTACTCTTATTGTATTCATAAACATGACTTACTCTAGAGCTTACTTTCCAAGAATTCTGGCCCCATTAGGACTATACTTCTAATTAAATGTCTATTACAAAAGAGTGTGGTACTTTCTCCAAAGCATTCTCTTTATCTATTGAATTGACTGTGGTTTTGGATATTGTGGTTTACAATATGATTGATTATGTTCAATGTTTTCCTAATGTTAAAATATCTTTCCATCCCTGGTAGAAATCCCATTTGATCATAATGAATGGCATCTTAGATAATTTATAGTAGTTGTTTTGATAGGATTTTGTTTAAAATTGGAGGGAGGAGACAACAGTCATTCTTTGACTTGTAATTTATTCTGTTTGGACTTTCCTTGGTTTCAGTATTGGGCTTGTGTTTGATTCTAGTAGGATATTTTCTTGTTTGGTGAAATTTTATATTTTTGATAGAATTTTCCTATTTTCTGATAAGTTGAATATTTCAGGCTTATGACAGTATTCCATTTAGCTTTCTCTTCTCAACTCCATTAGCCTAAAATTGTATATTATGTATCAATTATGCCTTTTATTTCTTCTGGTTTTCTTATGATTTCACTTTTGCCATTTGCTACTTCAGTGGCTAGGTTTTATTCTCTCTTCCTTTTGATTATATTCCCAAAGGGTTTTCTCCACTTTATGAATCATTATAAAGAAGACATTTTTAGATTTGTCATTTTTATTTTATTTCAAATTTATCTATTTCCTTTCTTTTTTTTATATCTTGTCTTTTGTACTTATTTTTTGGTTTATTCATTTATTTTTCTAGTTGTTTTTTTTTTATAATGCATATTCAGTTAATCTGTTTTTCTATATGCATTTCCCCCCCCCCCCCCCCCCCCCCCCCCCCCCCCCCGTCCTCCAAGGAAACTGGGGTTAAACTTGCCCAGAGTCACACAGCTATTAAGTGTTAAGTGTTTGGGGCCAGTTTGAATTCAGGTCCTCTTGACTTCAGGACTAGTGCTCTATCTACTGTACCTCCCAGCTGCCCCTATTTTTCTATATTCCTAATGTGTGATGCTAAGTCTATATTTCCCCCTGAGGACAGCTTTAGCTGAATCCCAGAAATTTTGGGGTATTGTTTAATTAATAATTGTCATTATATTTTGTAAAGTTATCATTTCTAAGTTCTCATCTCTGACTCAATCATTATGTAATATGTGACACCTAAATCTATTAGGTTTATATCTTGTTGATGATCTCTCAACCAATTTTCATTCTTATTTCTTTAAGGAATGAAAAAGTATATTGATTATTTCTGCCTTTTTACATTTAGGTACAGTATCTCTGTATCCCAATGGTTAATTTTTGTAAATATGCTATGTGTTGAAAAGAAATATGCATATTCCTCTGTTTTCCCATTTAGGAGATACCATAAGTCTTTTACCTCAAATTTCTCTACACATTTGTTCATCTCTTCTACTTTATTTCATTCTGCATTTTTTTTAATAATAGTTCTTATTTACCAGATATTTGCATAGGTAATTTTACAACATTGATAATTGCCAAACTATTTGTTCCAATTTTTCCTCTCCTTCCCCCTCTTCCCCCAGATGGCAGGTCAACCAATACATGTTAAATTATGTTAGAGTATAAATTAAATACAATATATGTATACATGACCAAACAATTGTTTTCCTGAACAAAAAGAATCAGACTTTGAAATAGTGTACATTTGGCCTGTGAAGGAAATTCAAAATGCAGGCAGACAAAATTAGAGGGATTGGGAATTCTATGTAGTGGTTCATAGTCATCTACCATAGTTCTTTTGCTGGGTGTAGTTGGTTCACTTCATTACTACTCTATTGGAACTGATTTGGTTCATCTCCTTATTGGAGAGGGTCACGTCCATCAGAATTGATCATCATACAGTATTGTTGTTGAAGTATATAATGATCTCCTGGTTCTGCTCATTTCACTCAGCAGCAGTTCATGTAAGTCTCTCCAGGCCTTTCTGAAATCATCCTGTTGGTCATTTCTTACAGAACAATAATATTCCATAATATTCATATGCCACAATTTATTCAGCCAATCTCCAATTGATGGGCATCCACATGGTTTACAGTTTCTGGCCGCCACAAAGAGAACTGCCATAAATATTCTTGCACATACAGGTCCCTTTCCTTTCTTTAAGATCTCTTTGGGATAGAAACCCAGTAGCAATGCTGCTGGATCAAAGGGTATGCACAGGTTGATAACTTTTTGAGCATAGTTCCAAATTGCTCTCCAGAATGGCTGGATGTGTTCGCAGTTCCACCAACAATGTATCAGTGTCCCTGTTTTCCCACATTCCCTGCAACATTCTGCATAGCCTTTTCCTGTCATTCTAGCCACTTTGACAGGTATGTAGAAATATCTCAGACTTTTCTTAATTTGCATTTCTCTGATTATTAATGATTTGGAGCATCTTTTCATATGACTAGAAATAGTTTCAATTTCTTTATCCAAGAATTGCCTGTTCATATCCTTTGACCATTTATCTATTGGAGATTGGCTTGATTTCTTATATATTAGAGTCAATTCTCTATATATTTTGGAAATCAGGCCTTTATCTGAACCTTTGACTGTAAAAATGTTTTCCCAGTTTATTGTTTCCCTTCTAATCTTAACTGCATTGATTTTGTTTGTACAAAAACTTTTCAATTTGAGATAATCAAAGCTTTCTATTTTGTGATCGATAATGATCTCTAGTTCTTTTTTGGTCATGAATTCATTCCTCTTCCACAGGTCTGAGAGATAAACTATCCTATGTTCCTCTAATTTATTTATATCTCATTCTTTATTCCTAAGTCATGAACCCATTTTGACCTGATCTTAGTATACAGTGTTAAGTGTGGATCAATGCCTACTTCTGCCATATTAATTTCCAATTTTCCCAGCAATTTTTGTCAAACATTGAGTTCTTATCCCAAAGCCTGGGGTCCTTGGGTTTCTCCAACACTAGGTTGTTAGAGTTATTAATTATTTTGTCCTTCTGACCTAACATTCCACTGATCAACTAGTCTATTTCTTAGCCAATACCAAATGGTTTTGGTAACTGCTGCTTTATAGTATAATTTTAGATCTGGTACAGCTAGGCTGCCTTCATTTGATTTTTTTTTTCATTAATCCCTTGAAATTCTTGACCTTTTGTTTTTCCATATGAACTTTGTTGTTATTTTTTCTAGGTAATTAAAATAGTTTTTGGGGAGTCTGATTGGTATAGCACTAAATAAATAGATCAGTTTAGGTAGTATTGTCATCTTTATTATATTTGCTTGCCCTATCCAAGAGCATTTAAGATTTTTCCAATTGGTTAGATGGACTTAATTTGTGTGGAAAGTGTTTTGTAGTTTTGTTCAAATAGTTTCTGATTTTCCCTTGGCAGATAGATTCCTAAATATTTTATACTATCAGTAGTTATTTTAAATGGAATTTCTCTCTGTAACTCTAACTGTTGGACTTTGTTACTGACATATAAGAATGCTGATGATTTATGTGGATTTATTTTGTATCCTGCAACTTTGCTAAAGGTGTGGATTATTTCTATTAGCTTTTTAGTTGAATCTTTGGGGTTCCCTATGTATACCATCATATCATCCAGAAAGAATGATAATTTGCTTTCCTCATTACTTACTCTAATTCGTTTGATCTCTTTCTCCACTCTTATTGCCCAAGCTAGCATTTCTAATACAATATTGAATAATAATGGTGATAGTGGACAACCTTGTTTCACCCCTGATCTTAATGGGAATAGTTGCAATTTTTCTCCATTACATATGATGCTAATTGGTTTTAAATCATTCTGCATTTCTTTATCCCCTTTTTCTTTTTAGTTCTCTTGTAGATTCATCTCCTTCTCTTGACCTTCAAATAGTCCTATTCATTAGTTTTCTAATTTCATCCATTTTTCTTTTTTTTTTGAACATTTTTTTATTAATTTTTATAAGTATAACATTTTCTTTGACAGTACATATGTATAGGTAGTTTATTTGTTTTTTTTGTTTTGTTTTTTTTTTTACAACATTATCCCTTGTACTGCCTTCTGTTCCGAGTTTTTCCCCTCCTTCCCTCCACTCCCTTCCTTAGATGGCAGGCATTCCCATACATATTAAATATCTTATAGTATATCTTAGGTACAATATATATGTGCAGAACCGAATTTTGTTGTTGTTACAAAGGAAGGATTGTATTCACAAGGTAAAAATAATCTGGGAAGGGAAACAAAACAAAACAAAACAAAAACCCAAAAAAAACCAATGCTCTCAGTTTACACTCATTACCCAGTGTCCCTTTTCTGGGTGTAGCTGATTCTGTCCATCATTGGTCAACTGGAATTGGATTAGCTCTTCTCTATGTTGAAGATATCCATTGCCATCAGAATACATCCTCATACAGTATCATTGTTGAAGTGTATAATGATCCCCTAGTTCTACTTGTTTCACTCAGCATCAGTTGATATAAGTCTCTCCAAGCCTCCAGTTGGTCATTACCCAACCATTCTCCAATTGATGGGCATCCATTCATTTTCCAGTTTCTAGCCACTATGAAAAGAGCTACCACAAACATTTTGGCACATACAGATCCCTTTCCCTTCTTTAGTATTTCCTTGGGGTATAAGCCCAGTAGTAGCACTGCTGGGTCAAAGCATATGCACATTTTGATAACTTTTGGGGCATAATTCCAGATTGCTCTCCAGAATGGTTGGATTCTTTCACAACTCCACCAACAATGCATCATGTCCCAGTTTTCCCACATCCCCTCCAACATTCATCGTTATTAGTTCGTGTCATCTTAGCCAATCTGACAGGTGTGTAATGATAACTCAGAGTTGTCTTAATTTGCATTTCTCTGATCAATAGTGATTTGGAACACTCTTTCATATGAGTGGAAATAGTTTTAATTTCCTCATCTGAAAATTGTCTGTTCATATCCTTTGACCATTTATCAATTGGAGACTGGCTTGATTTCTTATAAATTAAAGTCAATTCTCTGTATATTTTGGAGATGAGGACTTTATCAGGACCTTTAACTGTAAAAATGTTTTCCCAATTTGTTACTTCCCTTCTAATCTTGTTTGCATTAGTTTTGTTTGTGCAGAAACTTTTTAATTTGGTGTATTCAAAATTTTCTATTTTGTGATCAATAATTGTCTCTAGTTCTCCCTTGGACACAAACTCCTTCCTCCTCCACAAGTCCGAGAGGTAAACCATCCCATGTTCCTTCAATTTATTTATGATTTCGTTCTTTATGCCTAAATCTTGGACCCATTTTGATCTTATCTTATTGGTGTTAAATGTGGGTCCATGCCTAGTTTCTGCCAAACTAATTTCCAGTTTTCCCAGCAGTTTTTGTCAAATAATGAATTCTTATCCCAAGATTTGGGATCTTTGGGTTCATCAAATACTAGATTGTTATTTTTATTCACTATCTTACCCTGTGAACCTAACCTATGCCACTGATCAACTAGTCTATTTCTTAGCCAATACCAAATGGTTTTGGTGACTGTTGCTTTATAATACAGTTCTAGATCAGATACAGCTAGACCACCTTCATTTAATTTTTTTTTTTTCATTACTTCTCTTGAAATTCTCGACCTTTTGTTCTTCCATATGAATTGTCTTGTTATTTTTTCTAGGTCATTAAAATAGTTTCTTGGAAGTCTGATTGGTATAGCACTAAATAGATAGATTAGTTTAGGGAGTATTGTCATCTTAATTATATTCGCTCGGCCTATCCAAGAGCACTGAATGTCTTTCCAATTATTTAAATCTGACTTTATTTTTGTGGCAAGTGTTTTGTAATTTTGCTCATATAATTCCTGACTCTCCTTTGGTAGATATATTCCAAAATATTTTATACTATCTAGCGTTATTTTGAATGGAATTTCTCTTTGTATCTCTTGCTGTTAGATTGTGTTGGTAATGTATAAAAATGCTGAGGATTTATGTGGATTTATTTTGTATCCTGCAACTTTGCTAAAACTCTGAATTATTTCTAATCATCAATTTTTCTTATCCTATCTAACAAGCATTTCTCTCCCTCTCCTCACTGTTCATCTTCCCTTTCTGTTTTGTTGAGATCCTTGTTCTCTGTCACATAGCTCCTCCACTCATCTGGTCTTTCTTTTTATCTTGACACTTCATACAATCAGACTCCAAGGTCCCCATTCTCAGCTCTGTGCTATAGGAGCTTTCTGCTACTTTTTGTAGACCAACCATATGGATGCCTTCCCTTTCAAAACACTGCCTATCAGGGAAAGTGTCAGAGAAACCCAGGTTCCAGCAGGGAACATTCCCTCCAGATATTCATCCTCTCCTGTTGTCCTTTTATATTTCTTCCATGGCCTCCTAGAAATGTGAACCCTATCTCCATGTTTTCCTACTCCTCCAAGTGCTAGTTTCCCCCAAGAATGACAACTTCCCTAATCCCAAGACAAGTAGCCTTTTCAGGCACTAAACCCCCAAATCTCAGGTTAAGGTCTCCTATCTTCTATAAGAATATTAATCAGTGGAGCCCACCTCCAAGGTCAGGTCTCCTGCTTTGCTCCAATTTTTCCAACTTTTTTCCCTCCTCCCCAACTCCCCATGTGGTCTTTCCCTTGGGAAGCACAAAAAGTATAGAAAAGCAATAAATTCCTCAGTTATTCACAAGTGAAATAACAGAATAAAGGAATTAAACTGTGAGATGTGTGATACACATAGACCATGATGAGGTCAGGGTAGCCATTCCTAGTTCAAAATAAACAGGTGAAAAATTCACAATCCCATTCTCTTTGGCAAAAGATTTTTTTTTTGTTTTGTTTTGTTTTATTTTTTTTTTTTAATAAGAAGAGGAGGTTATAGACAAAAGTAAGAGGTAAAACAAGCCAAAGGAGTGTGAAATAGGAAATGCAATTGGGAGAGCAATAGGAAACAAAGGAACAGGGTATGGAAACATTCAGTAAAGAATATGACTTGTGGCCCTAGGATGCCATTTCATTATGCATTCCATGAGAAGTCATTTCTCAGCTTTAATTCAACTGTTCCTAAATTCAATCAATCTGTTAATGACCACAGATTCAAGGGTTGACTCTGACATTCAGAAAGCCCTTCTCTGTGTTTCTATTTCCTCCTTTAAATTGCAGGGGGTTGGATTCTAATTCTGAAGGCTCTTTCAGCTCCACATCTTATGACTTTTGATTGTTTAGGAGATGATGACATTCAAGGATGTGTCTTTGGACTTCACTAAGGAGGAGTGGGGCCTCTTGGACCCCTCTCAGAAGGAGCTGTACAAGGAGGTCATGTTGAAGAATGCCCAGAATCTGCTCTCCCTGGGTAAGGAAATTTCCCCTGATAATTGTAAGTCTACAGTCAAAGGGAATACCTTCATTCTCCAGAATTTGGGGGTGGTGGAAGAGAAGGGAAATGGCTGATATTTACATTATGTGATAGGAACTGGGGATATACTTCATTGCTCCTGAAGTTTTGTTTTACCAAATCTCAGGACAAAGATTAAGTTAGCATCAAAACATCTCAAATATGGAATTAATTTTAGAGGTTAGTATCTAACTAGACACGAATTTTGTTAGCCAAAGCTCTGAAAATTGCTCAGGCTGCTTTTCCTTTTAACTCATTCCTTTTTCAGATGCGTCTAGTATTTCGAATATTCTTCTTTTTAAAAAACATCAATTTGTAGCCCAAGTCACTTAGTTGTCCATTGTATAGGAATCTGTACAATTTTCCTTTGTATTTCCCTCAAATTATAGCACAAGTTGTGGGAAAGAAATTGAAGAGGATAAGCATTTATTTTTAACTGCTATTTTGCAAGTGCTGTGCCACATCCTTTCTTTACAATACAGTGACAATATTGTTTAAGAACAACTTCCAGTAAATACATATTTTGAATATCCTAAGTGCCTAAATTAATGCTAAATAACAAACCAAGAAAGATGCTACTTGTATTCAAAGAAAAAAATTGATAAACATATATGTGTAGCATAATTTTACATATGTATGTATGTGTGTGTAAATATATGCACACGTGTGTGTTTATTATTTATGTATATATCTATTTCTATGTAATGGCAGCCATCTCTAGGTGGGAGCAAAGTGAAGAGGAAAAATTTACTTGATCATTTTGTTGTCTATTTGAAAGGAATATTTGTTACCTCTTTGGGTCCCTCAAGTGTCGGAACTGAGATAGATAAAGACCAGGGAACAGAGGGAGGAACTTGCCAAAATGGAGTCACTTTGGTTGTTTTGCTACCTCCACAGGGAGCCAAAAGCCAAAGGGAATGGGCCCTGGGAGCCTCAGATCTCCTCCTCAGGTGAGTGCAGTCCATCCACAGACCTGACCAACATCTGCAGTCACAACCATTTCTGTAGACATGGAGGATGGGCTGTGGAGCTGGCAGGACCTGATGTATGGGTCATTTGTTTACAAACACCAGGGGAACATAGTAGTAACAACCCTGCCCTTCTGATTCCTTGGACACCTAGACACACTAGTGCATGCTTGAGCACACACACACACACACATACACACACACACATACATACCCTATTTGTTTTTATGTTCCTCCTCATTACAAAGGACTGAGGAGGTCCTCCACTTATTTCATCAGGAATCTCCATTCCCCAGGGACCAGATGTGCTTCCTTTGGGCCTGTCCAGCTCCCCTCCCCATCCAAAGTCTCTCCTCCTCCTCTTGGCCTCCTGTGGCCATGCTCCCCTGAAGCTCCTGAAGCACAATCTCACAGTTATATCCAAATAATATATCTCCAGGGGTCAACAGCATGTCCTCATGAAGCCTCAGAATCTCATTGATCAGTGTTCCTATGTTTGTATATGTACATGTACACACACACGCACACACATACACATTTCACCTGCTTCCACTCCTCTGAGAACACAAATAAAACCAAACCCATTCACACAAGGTTCTGTCCTTCTGAACAATAAAAAGATACACTTGCCGACCTCCTTAAACCTATTGCTCCTTCTGCACCAGGGTCTGCCATCTTTAAGAGGCAGACAGCAGCAGCATGATTCCTCATTGTTCCTCAGCAATCCTAGTTGGTCTTTGTGCTAACTCAGGGTCACTGCCCTAGGGCGCCCTCACATTTATGGCTTTTACTTATCCATGCCTTCCCCATCCATCACACACATATGTACATGTGAAAGACCTGCAGTACACTTGTGCATGTACACAGCAATGCTGATCAATGCTTCAGGTTCCCTTTACCCCTCAATAAGAACAATGAATATTTGTATACATCCTTTGACTTTTTTTTGCTCAGGACTGATTCCTCCCTTCATCTATCCTCCCTCTGGTTTCCTCCTCTTTTTTCCTCTTCCCCTTTTTCACTGGGGATTAAACAGCATTTCTCCATTCATTTCCCTAAATC